>NC_092821.1:72239959-72397459 GCF_023375885.2 Dermacentor andersoni
TTCTTATGCACCAGTTTCTTCCGTTCCCTCCTCAAGTCAAGGCTAATTCGAGTTCTTACCATTCTATGGTCACTGCAGCGTACCTTGCCGAGCACGTCATGTTGTATGATGCCAGGGTTCGCGCAGAGTATGAAGTCGATTTCATTTCTAGTCTCACCATTCGGGCTCCTCCACGTCCACTTTCGGTTAACCCGCTTGCGGAAAAAGGTATTCATTATCCGCATATTATTCTGTTCTGCAAACTCTACTAATAACTCTCCTCTGCTATTTCTAGAGCCTATGCCATATTCCCCCACTGACTTGTCTCCGGCCTGCTTCTTGCCTACCCTGGCATTGAAATCGCCCATCAGTATACTGTATTTTGTTTTGACTTTACCCATCGCCGATTCCACGTCTTCATAGAAGCTTTCGACTTCCTGGTCATCATGACTAGATGTAGGGGCGTGGACCTGTACAACCTTCATTTTGTACCTCTTATTAAGTTTCACAACAAGACATGCCACCCTCTCGTTAATGCTATAGAATTCCTGTATGTTACCAGCTATGTTCTTATTAATCAGGAACCCGGCTCCTAGTTCTCGTCTCTGTGCTAAGCCCCGGTAGCACAGGACGTGCCCGCTTTTTAGCACTGTATATGCTTCTTTTGGACTCTTAACTTCACTGAGCCCTATTATATCCCATTTACTGCTCCAATTCCTCCAATAGCACTGCTAGACTCGCCTGACTAGATAACGTTCTAACGTTAAACGTTGCCAGGTTCATATTCCAATGGCAGCCTGTCCGGAGCCAGGGATTCTTAGCACCCTCTGCAGCGTCGCAGGTCTGACCGCCGCCGTGGTCAGTTGCTTCGCAGCTGCTGGGGACTGAGGGCCGGGGTTTGATTGTTGTGTTCATATAGGAGGTTGTGGCCAAGTACTGCACCAGGGTGGCCAATCCTGCTCTGGTGAGAGAGTGCGTTACCGGTTCTGGTCACCGGGATCAGGCCGCACTCCAGGCCTGTTTGTGCAATTTTCTCAACACACGGTTTTTTTTTGTATTTTCCGGTGGAGGATTGTACGGCCCGGGATTTGAATCACGGTCCTCTTGTACGGGAGGCGGATAGTCTACCGTCCCCGCAGGAGTTAGATTAAAAATTAAATTATGGGATTTTACGTGACAAAACCACTTTCTGATTATGAGGCACGCCGTAGTGCAGGACTCCGGAAATTTCGACCACCTGGGGTTCTTTAACGTGCACTTAAATCTAAGTACACGGGTGTTTTCGCATTTCGCCCCCATCGAAATGCGGCCGTCGTGGCCGGTATCCTATCCCACGACCTCGTGCTCAGCAGTCTAACACCATAACCACTGAGCAACCACGGCGGGTCCCGCAGGAGTTGTACGCCTCATTTAACCTACAGTGGTGCCCTATTTGATCAGTCAAGGTGGACCAATCTGAGCTCGGTTATACCGCACAGATGGCACTCGGCTAGAGAACCTGGTATTTATGACCTGCACATGTGTGGCCATACATAATTGAAGATATATATCTTTCTTTTATTTTTATTTTAGGAGGGTTCCCGTACAGTGATAAAATAAAGGAAAAGACATTAAAAAGAAAGAAAAAAAAGAAAGAAAAAGGGTGAAAAAAAGGAACATAACAGGTCATTTCAACTCGTGACCCTTGGAGGTTGCCCGGAAAGATAGCTCAGTCGGTTGGTTCGTCAGGCCCCAGGCTACTTTCAAGCGCCACAGCTCCTGCTCCGAGCCTCACACTTACGTGGAAAGGGACTGATGTTGTCCGCGATAGTTGGAAGGCATACTTTCTTGGAAAAATGGCTGCCCGAGGAGAAGAGCGAACTCGAGCGGCTTTAGAGACTAGGAAAACTGCCTTAAAATATTTAGACTTGAGGGAAAGCTTCGTTAACAAACTACAACACGGCAATCAGCACTCGAATAAGACGAGAGAAATTATTGAGACGTGGAAAATTCCCTTGAAATAAATATGGTTTGCGAGACAAATGCTTGTAAGTGTTGAACCTCTTAAAAGATGAGGGGGAATATGCACTCACCGAGAGGGCATCGTCCGCACGAGACCACCACCAGGCACCTTACTGAGACGTGGAGGGCTCTGCGGCCGGAACAAAGCCTCCCGTCTCCGCCCGCCAAGAGGGGAAAACGCGCTTTCCGATCGCTCAAGGTTGCGCGGACATAGTATAACTCTAGCGTCTAGGAAAAGCTTAACCAGGTGCGATGGCGGCACGCATAGCGTGGGAAGCTAGCCGCCAGAATAACTATCTCAAGGACTGCTGCTGACGAGGGCGAAATACCTTCGTGTAAATATAATAACCCTAATAGGGCTACTTTCGAAAGAAAAAAAAAGGAAACGGCCCAGAGGGCTATACTACGATAGCTATGACTGATAATTTTCTATATATATATATATTCATCTCATCTATGGGATCGCATGCGCGCGCTGTTGCTTTGTCTCTGCGTGCAGTCAAGAGAGCCAGTTTAAGGGCGGAGAAGAAGGAAGGAAAGGAAAGCCAAACTGCAGCGCCGTGGTTTTAAAGCGCACCCGTGGTAGAGAAACGGAAGGCGATATAAGCGTGCGTGCCCATGATACGCACACGACAAACTGCCTTAAAATATTTAGACTTGAGGGAAAGCTTCGTTAACAAACTATAACACGGCAATCAGCACTCGAATACGACGAGAGAAATTATTGAGATGTGGAAAATTCCCTTGAAATAAATATGGTTTGCGAGACAAATGCTTGTAAGTATTGAGCCTCTTAAAAGATGAGGGGGAATATGCGCTCACCGAGAGGGCATCGTCCAAGTCTATGCTGCGCCAAACACGAGCTATTTTAAAATCCAGTTTATGAAGGAAAAGGCTGTGTTAATAATCTGTACGTCATGTAAAAATCCAGTGTCGTCTAGAAATCTACGGACGTCACATAATGGGACTAGCGGATCATCACCTAAAAATAGAGCAGGATGTAAAGGTATATGTAGTTGATATAATTTGTGCAAAAGTGTTCGTCTGTATGCTTCAATCTGCGTACATGTCAGTAATATGTGCATAGCTGTTAGTGCCTCTTGACATTTCTCGCATGTTGGTGCGTCTTCTTGCGTAAGTAAATAATTGCGCCTGAGGTGTGTGCGCCCATTGCATAGTCGGCATAAAAGTACTTCGATAAACCGCTCCTGATGATAACATGACTTCCACTCGGCAACTATGGGATTAGTGACATGTAGCTTGTTGTCGGCACAACGGTCCCATTCGCGTTGCAATTTTCCCGTTAAGGCTTTTCTAATCGCACAGATGCTATCTTTGTATGGAAGTGTTGTGTTTGTTAGCTCTTTGTGCGCTGTCATCAATGCACATCTATCAGCTGCTTTGTTTCCTGGCTTGAAACATGGCTTGGAACCCAGCATAAACGAATTGACCTTCCGTATTTGCTAAGCGCCACCATGTTTAAAATGTCTCCTATCAGGGGTTCACACTCAGATTTCTGCTGTAGAGCCTTCAGTGTGCTTAAAGAATCAGTGTATATGACTGCATTATTGTGTTTATCAGTGATAACCTTTTTAACAACAACCCATATAGCGTAACCTTCGGCGATGAAAACAGAGGCGTGTTGTGGCAATCGAATACTTGTTTCCCAATTTTCCGTTATGGCCCCCACACCCACGTGTTCTTTTGTTTTAGAGCCATCAGTTTAATATTGCATGTTATTTTGATATTTGTCCTGAAGTGCACGGAATTCTTGTATAATGCGTTCGCGTGGGATGTCTCTTTTCTTTAGATGTGTTAACGTCCAGTCACATAACTGTGTGAAATCGTACCACGAGGCCAAGCGTTGTGGTTTCGTGGCAATCTGTAGTACTTCATGAAGAATGTCATAATCCCGACAGTATTGCTCATACCGCTGGACAAGTGGCCTAATCTTGCTCGGTTTATTTGTATAGTGTAAGCGTGAGTTGCATTGCGTGAGGATGTTGTAGCATATGTGTTGCAAGGATGACTGAATTCTGAGTACATAAGAAAACGTTAGTAATGCTCTGCGCTGCTGTAAGGAGGGTTCATTACACTCGACGTATAAACTTTGAATAGATGAAGTTCTGTAGGTACCACTTGCCAGTCGCAGTCCAGGGTTATGTACTGGATCAAGTCGTTGGATGTAGGACTGTCTGGCTGAGCCGTAAACCACGGAGCCGTAGTCTAAAAGGCTACGCACAAGAGACCGGAAAATACGTAAAAGACACGTTCGGTCGCAACCCCAGTGCTTATGAGACAAAACATTAAGGATATTTAACGCTTTATTTGCTTTAATCTTTAGTGCTCTTACGTGAGGTACGAAAATAAGTTTAGTGTCAAAGGTTACTCCTAAAAACTTATCGTCTTGTTATACCGGAAGTATGGCGTCGTTCAATTTTAGGACTGGATCGCTGTGTAGCCCTCGTTTCTGAGAGAACAAAACAGTAACAGTTTTCTGTTTGGAGAAACGGAAACCATTTTTATTAGCCCATTGTGTAAGTTTATTTATTGCCAGTTGAAGCTGCCTTTCACAGGTTGGCAAATTTGAGGCGCGGCAAGCCACTTGGAGGTCGCCTACGTATACAGAGTGCATAAGCGACGACGGTATAATCTTATTAACTGAGTTTATTTTGCTATAAAGAGTGTCGTGCTGAGAACACAGCCTTGTGGAACGCCATTTTCCTGTGTAAATGTATGAGAATGGTCTAAGCCCAGACGTACCTGAAATGTTCTATTGGACTTAAAATGAGCTAGGCAGTTCAGCATTTTACCGCGGATGCCGAGGTCAGCCAGGTCTCTGAAAATTTCATATTTCCATGTAGTGTCATAGGCTTTTTCTAAATCGAAGAAAACTGCAAGACAGTGTTGTTTGTGTAAAAATGCATGTCGAATTTCATGTTCTAGACGGACAAGATGGTCTGTAGTTGCACAACCCTTTCTATATCCACACTGGTGGGGTCTATGAGGTTTCTTGATTCTAAAATAAATGAGAGTCTTATATTGATAATGCTTTCATAAGATTTTGCCAAACAGCTTGTGAGGGCAATGGATCTCTAACTGTTTGCGGCTGTTGGGGGTTTAGCGGCTTTTTGAAACGGAACGACTATTGCTCTTTTCCACTCTTCCGGCATTATACCAGATTCCCAGATTATGATGAAAAACTTAAGGAGAGCGTCCACAGATGCTTGAGTTAGATGAGCTAGCGTGGCGTAGTGAATACGGTCGTTACCTGGCGCTGTGTTTTTCCCGGCAGAAAGGACTCTATTTATTTCTTGTTTTGTGAGGGGGGATTTTAGGGTTCATTTGACGCGCCAGTAGTGGGCAGCTTGTATTTTTCAGCCGACTCTTTGTACTGTAAAAATTCCTTTGTATAATTCACTGAACTGGATACATCACAGAAATGTTCGGCAAGTATATCTGCCTGTTCTTGTATTGTTGTTTGTGTGTCTGGACATGTAAGTAACGGCATCTTGTAACATGAGTAATCTCCCCGAAATTTTCCAACCTTTTCCCACATTCCTTTAGATGTGAATGAACCGTTTATTGAAGATATGTATTTCTTCCACGATGATTTTTCTGCCTGCCTTCTGATAAATCGTGCCTTGGCTTTGGCCTGTTTAAAGCATAAAAGGTTGTTATAGGTGGGGTGTCTTCGTAACATACCCCAGGCCCTATTTAGAAGCTTTTTTTGCTTCTGTGCACTCAGGAGTCCACCAGGGGAAAATTTCATTGCGCACAAGGCTGGATGTCTGTAAAATTAAAACCGCAGTGAACTTTTAATTAATTTCATTTACGCTGAGTTCCTTTGAAAATACTTCTTCGAGTTTTGCATGTTTCATAAAAAGCGGCCAGTCGGCAAGATGTATTTTCCAGTGACGTGGCTTAGAGTTTATGGTAGGTAATGTGGATGATAGCTTGATAAATGCCGGCAAATGAACACTTCCATATGAGGTGCCGAGGACTCCCCACCTAAAATTGCTAAAGACACACGCTGAGCAGAAGGCTAAATCTAGACAGCTAAATTGCATGAGCTTGGCGAAAAATACGTTCGTGAACCCGAGTTTAAAACACATACGTTGTTAGACAAAATAAAACCTTCGATTAATTGCCCTCTTTGGTTTGTTCTATCGCGGCCCCAAAGATTACAATGGGCATTAGAATCTCCTACTAAAACAAGCGGTTGCGGCAACTGGTCTATTAGATTTTCCAGTTGTCTAGTAGTAAAATGATTATGGGGTGTGATGTGAAGTGAACCGATGATGATGGTTTTATGCGATAGAACGGTGACAGCGACAGCCTCGAAAGAAGTATGCAACTGAACATTTCGTGTAGGGGTGCCGCCCTGAACGGCTATGGCGACTCCTCCTGACAAACTGCTAGAGTGTTCGCGGTCCCTTCGGACAACGGTGAAACCATTGAGAATTTGACTATTTGTGAGACCAAGATTTGTTGACTGGAGACACACTGTAACTGGTGAAAAGCTGTTGATGGTGTCTTTGATGTCACCTAGATTGCGTATGAGACTTCTACAATTCCAATGACTACAATTCCAATGAATAATAAAAGCCATTTTGAAATTCAAAGGTAAAAAGTGGCACTACGGAAAGAATAAGAGGCGAGGTGTTAGGTGACATGGATTTAAAAAGGCTGATACAAAGGAGCGCTAACCTTTAGGTTATCGCTTTCTTATTTAGAGCGGTTATTCTGACTTTGTCCCTCTTTCCGCGATCGATAGAGCGCCTGTCCTTCGGTGTCGGTGACACCGAAGTTTTTGCGTCAACCTCCATCGCTCTCTCTGAGGCGCTGGAGGATCGAGAGTTAGGCGCCGAGACACGTGTCTCGGGCCTTGCGGTTCGCTTGATCTTAGGGCCCTGCGGGACTGGTGTCTGCAGGGCGTTTGAAAAGGATGGAGCAGCGTCGGCTGCTTCCACCACGGGGGCGGGAAGGGTCACTACGGGACCACTGCGCGTGGGCTCGGACGACTCCTGAGGCCTCTGTGACGCTGCCCCCATCTGCGTCACATCGGCGTAACTTCTCCGCGGAAGGTACGATAGCCGCTTTCTGGCTTCATAGAACGATATTTTTTCCATAACGGTTAATGCAATTACTTCTTTTTCGTTTTTCCAGCAAGGGCAAGACAGCGAGTAAGCTGGATGATCTTCATTGCAGTTAACACAATGGGGCGAAGAGGTGCAATTCTCAGATTGGTGTTCGTTGGAGCTGCATTTAGCACAAGTTGTTTGTCCTCGGCATGCATGTGAAGCGTGTCCGAACCTTTGGTACTTGAAATATCGTCTGGGGTTCGGAATATATGGTCTGACATTGACTTTAACATAACCTACATCGAGCGAAGTAGGCATTACGCTTGTTCCGAAGGTGAGTATAACATGTTTGGTGGGGATTTCTTGGGCATTTCTGCGGATGACAATTCTTTGTACTTTTGTCAAATATTGTTCTTGGAAGCCCTCAAAAAGTTCCTCATCGCTCAAGCCAATAAAGGCTTCTTCAGATATCACTCCTCTGCTTGTATTAAGTGTTCTGTGGGCTGACACAGTCACTGTCGTGTCGCCAATACAGGTAAGGTCAGAGAGCTTCTCTGCTTGATTTTTATCATTTAGTTCTAGGATGAGATCCCCGCTAGACATTTTGGAGGCTTTGTATGTCGTGCGATTATTTCTTTCATGCATTTGGCTACAAGAAATGGAGAGAGATTTCTTACTGGCGTGTTGCTTTCACTATGGACTACATAGTATTTGGGGAAAGATGGAGCGTTGCTCAGAAGTGAAAATTGGAATAGTACTTCGGTGCGGCATCTTTTCAGATGGCGACCATAGACAACAGAGGTTTGCGCTGCCATAGAAAATGTGTATGTTCGAAAACAGTGGCGACCGCCCACCACGGAGTCCAACGAGGGGACGTGGCAGAGCTTGTGTACAAGCCTGGACGACCCCAGCCGTACGCCGTCACTATAACCAAATATGGTGTACCCAAGGTAGGTAGGATAGCCACACAAGGTTAACCCTTGCCGCCGTGAAGAAAGGAAGCAAATGGAAGAGAGAAGACAGGAAAAGTGAAAAAGCGAGATATAAAGACGAAGATTTGAGGAAAGAGAGACAGGAAAAGGCGACTGCCGATTTCCCCCAGGTGGGTCAGTCCGGCGGTGCCATCTATGTGAAGCAGTGGCGAAAGGCGTGTGTTGCCTCCACCGGGGGGCAATAAAGGTCCAAAAGTCCAGCATCCACTCAACCTCCAGGATCCCCCTTTCCCCAGACACAACAAAGCCGCGCACGGCTACACGCGGGAGGGGCCAGCCCTCGTGTGCTCGGGTACGTGGTGTCGCAACACATCAAACACCTGCTGCCACAGACGCCCCTGCGGTGGATAGGAAATGTATCTTTTGAATCGACGCATCAGGAATCCGAAAAAGGCTGCCCTAGACTAGCGCAGCTAGCTTTCTTTCACATTGTACTTCGTCCTGTGAGAGATGAGGCAGGCCACCCACAAGAAGAAGTGCAACATGCTAAGGAAGATGGCAGATAATGGAAGTGCGAAAGGCAAGGAGTTTAACCATGGACGTACCCGATTGGCTACCGTACACATCTGGAAGAGAAAGAATTAGTGGTAATTTAGCGGTAAACGCGAGAGAAATGCGGTAAGCGATGCGTCGCACTTCTGTGAGGTCCCGGATCCATGATTTAGGCCACGTGTACTAAATTCCATTGTTGTTCAGTACCCTCACTCGACACACGTCGTGTCTCTTCTAGGAGCGAAGTGTAACCGACGGTGGGGTCTGGAGCATACCGCCATGCATATATATATATATATATATATATATATATATATATATATATATATAGGAGATCGGACTGCTTAAAAAAGTATATATATATACTTTTTTAAGCAGTCCGATCTCCTTTCTACCTCTCCCACGTAGTGAACCGTTTGCCAAACTTCACACGCCTACACTCTTTGTCCACTTTAACAATCGTTATGCTATGTATTAAAATATAAACAGAGAGATAGCGAAAAAGTATCAAATCGTAGCGACAGTGAACCCTGCAGTACACACAGTGCAGGCACTTTCAAGAAGCACAGTTGGTCTTTTGTTGCCGTGTGAATCCAATAATGCTTGGACAAATTTCCCAGGATATTTTTCTCCCATAGTGGTCTGCCTTCGAACCGGGTTATAGTTGCTGACGGAGCAGAGTTTTGAGTGGGATGTGGCAGAGAAGGTGCTCTATACTGTCTCGTCACCTACCGCAAATTGCATGCGCACTGCTGAACCTTCCTAGAAAACTGTATATGCGACGCCCAGCCATATGCAACATAGCAGCATTGTTTTGCGATGGCAGATTCCAGGTGTGAAAGAAGATAATTATGGATATGAAGAGACGCTATCTTCTGCAGCAATATAGGATTAAATGAATGAGTGACTGAATTCATAAAAAAAGGTGAACCAAATGTCGGTAGAAGCACGTCTCCGTACATTTGGAAAGGAGTGCGGTACAAAAAGAGAAAAGGAAATTGAGTCCAGGTGGCAGGCGAAGTCGCAATTAAGGGTCGAGAAAATATAAGCGGGAATTTCTCAAACTAGTTTAATTTCAGTATAGATGCGTGATGTAGCGAGTCACCGCCCAGCATGCGTCCTTTGCGTTAGTATAAGCACCCGCCGTCCTTGGTAATTAACTTTTACCAAAGACAAATCTTGGCAATTACTTATTCATCGGCAATACCTCGCCGCGTATCCCTTAGTGACAGGCTCTGTGAACTACAGCTGCGCTGGCGCGACAACTTACGACCATACTGTGACTCTTGCGGTTACGGTTGCCACACTCGTGACCCTTGCGTTTGCGGAAATGCTATAAACATCCGTTTACTGCACAGGTTAGACAACAGACAGTTTAGAACAGCGTTTCTCGCCTTACATACGCGCAACGCAAGCACCTTGGCAGTATGTTACGGTGCGCGTCCCTTCAAGACAAAAGAGAGTTATAGCTCAGTGAGCCAGTAGGCCAGAGAGAGAGAGAGAGAGAGAGAAAATGATAAATGAAAGGTAGGGAGGTTAACCAGGACTGAGCCCGGTTGGCTACCCTACACTGGGGAAAGGGAAAGGGGGACGGAAAGATTTAAAAAAAAGAAAAGAGAAAGTCCACTGGAGATATCAGTCGGTCACTCAGTCCGGATCATAGACGCTGACTCAATCCGGTCGCTTTCAAATATCGCAGCAGCGCTTTTGTGGCCTTTTGTAGCTGTGATATGCGAGGCCATGATCCCAAGATCTTGTTCAAGGTGAACGGCTTTCCATCTAGCTGATTGAGAGCTGTGCAGAGGTCTTGCCTTTCATTTTCATAAGATGGGCAGTAGCACAGTAGGTGTTCTATGGTTTCCTCGACACCGCAGGCATTGCACTCGGCGCTATCAGCCATTCCAATCAGAAATGCATAAGCATTTGTGAATGCGACGCCCAAACGTAAGCGGCACAGCACTGTTTCTTCATTTCGCGGAAGACCTGGTAACAGCCGCAGTTGCATATAGGGATCGAGGGAATGTAAGCGATGGTGACTGAATTCAGGTGTGCGCCACTTCTCCAATGTCAAAGAGTGCGCTAGCTTGCCTAAGTGTTGGGCTGCGTCGGTCCGCGATAAAGGTATTGAAACAAGGGTTGCTCCCTCGTGAGCTTTTCTAGCAACTTCGTCAGCGAGGTCGTTGCCGGAGATACCGCAATGACCAGGCAGCCACTGAAACACGACGTCGTGTCCTTTCGCGATCATGTGATGGTGCATTTCTCGTATCTCCGACACGAGTTGTTCACATGACCCGCGACGAAGAGATGCCAGAAGACATTGTAAGGCCGCCTTCGAATCGCAGAATATAGCCCACCGATTAGCCGGTTGGTTATTAATATAATCAACGGCACCTCGGAGGGCAACAAGCTCCGAACTAGTCGATGTTGTCAAGTGAGAAATCTTGTATTGGATGCTTAGTGAACGGGATGGTATAACCACTGCGCTGGTGGAGCTGGTCTGAGTGGAAGAGCCATCCGTATATATATGTACTCGATCAAAGTAGAAAGTGTGCAAACAATCCAGAGCTGCTTGCTTCAAGGCCAAGGTAGGCAGGTCGGTCTTCTTTCTTATCCCTGGAATCGTAAGACGCACTTGAGGTTGTTTTAAACACCACAAAGCTGAGGTTGAACGTGCAGAGGGTGTGAAACCCGATGGTAAGGAGGCACGATGGATGTTGACCTTGTTGGAGAAGGACGCCTGTGGTCGTCGTTCTGGCAGGCACGCAAGAAAGCTTGACTGAATCCGTGAAACATGACGAACATGGGCTCTAAGCGTTTCGATGCTAATGTAAGTTGTGATCGGATGGTCTTGAGCGATTATAATGGTTCCAGCTGTCGAGGCACTGCGCGGAAGGCCTAGGCAAACACGTAGTGCCTGTGCCTGCACGCTCTGAAGTTCTCGAAGATTTGACTTGCATGTTTTAGCAAGCACGGGAGAGCTATAGCGTAGGAATCCGATGAACAGTGCTCGATATAACTGTAGCATGGAGCCCACTGACGATCCCCATGTTTTGCCGGCGATGAACTTGAAGACGTGAACAATAGATGTGAGTTTCTTCTTTAAGTGGGCAACATGAGGGCTCCAAGTGAGGTCCCGGTCTACAATGACGCCCAAAAACCGGTGATTTCTCTTGTAGGAGATAGGCTGACCATTGATGCATACTGAATAAGGAGTCATCGTTTTTCGCGTAAAAGCGACTAATGCACATTTTTCTGTTGAGATGGTAAGGCCTTGTGTGTGAAGGTAGTCAGATGCCTGTGTTGCTGCTTTCTGTAGCCGTGCGCGAACCTGCAGGCGAGTGACCGCTGATGTCCAGATGCAGATGTCGTCGGCGTAGATTGAAACACTCACTGTTTCCGGTAGGGATTCGGCCAGCCCAAGAAGCGCGAGGTTGAAAAGAATAGGGCTTAGAACACCGCCTTGGGGAACGCCTCGGCATGTGTAGTGGTCGGTAGTCGGACCATCTTCCGTTCGTACGAACAAGGACCTTTGTGTCAAGTAGTTACTGACCCATCGATAGACTCGCCCTCCTAGTTCAATTGTCAGAAGTGCGTCTAGAATGGTTTGATGGGAAACGTTGTCGTAAGCGCCTTTCACGTCAAGAAAGAGCGCTACTGATAATCGCTTCCGAGATTTTTGTTGTTCCACAGATGATACTAGATCGATGACACTGTCAATCGATGAACGACCGCGTCGAAATCCCGCCATAGAGTCAGGGTAAATTTTATGATGTTCAAGGTACCATTCGAGACGCATGAGGATCATACGTTCCATAAGCTTCCCGACGCAGCTGGCAAGAGCTATAGGCCGATAGGATGCCAATTCGAGCGGTGACTTTCCTGCTTTTAGAAGCGGTACCAGGCGGCTGCGTTTCCATTCCTGTGGGACGACACCATCTTGCCATGAAGTATTAAAAAGGCTGAGGAGTTCTCTTCGTGCTTCTCTGCCTAGGTGGCGCAAAGCAGTATATGTTATGCCATCGGGTCCTGGTGAAGACGAACACCTACATAGCGCCATAGCAGCTTCTAACTCTTCCATAGAGAATGGAGCGTCCATACTTGCATCTCGTGGGCCGGGGATGTTGCCTAGAGCCATGTCAGGGACTAAAACTGTGCCGCCGGCGACTATCGCACAAAATTCCTCTGCGACGTCTATCTCGCGGCGGTTTTGATAGAGAGCAAAGGCGTTGAATGGGTGTCGTTGCTGGGAACTTGAGCAAAGACCCCGTAGGGTACGCCACACACAGGACAATGGCTTGCGGGGGTCTAGTGAGTCGCAAAAACATTTCCATCTTTGATCCGCTAGCTTATCCATTCGGCGTTTGATCTTCTTTTGCATGCGCCGAGCTTCTCTGAGGTCAAGAATTGTCTTCGTGCGCCTGTACCTCCTTTCAGCTCGGCGACGTAGTGCACGAAGCCTTTCCAATTCAATGTCATTCTCTGTACGCTTTGATGGATGTGTGAAGCAGCGTGTACAATCTTGCATAGCGTCAGCAATTATGTCTTCTAATCTGCGTGCAATATGTGTCTTGCATGTGTCTTCTACGCGATCTTGAAAGACTGACCAGTCGATTTGGCGAGAGACAACCGTTAATGCGGCGTCTAGTCCATCGATTCTCACATAGGTCGGAATATGATCACTTCCATGGGTTTCAACATCAGTGAACCACTGCACGCTCAAAGTCAGGCAACGTGACACCAAAGTCAAGTCAAGGCAGCTACTGTATGTAGTTCCTCGCAGAAATGTCGGGCTTCCGTCATTTAGAAGACACAGGTTGTGGCCTGATGCAAAGGATACTAGTGACCTGCCCCTCGAATTTATCCTGGAGCTTCCCCATATATGGTGGTGAGCGTTGAAGTCCCCTGTTATTATCCAAGGACCGGGAGTATCAGCCATAATATCTTCCAGTCTTTTTCTATCAAACTGACTTGTTGGGGAAAGGTAGACGCCAATAAGAGTAAAAGACAGCTTCTTCTTTTTCACATTAACACAGACGTATTGGTTACCGTCATGTGGCGCTACGTGTTGGGAAAAATACGTAAGGTCCTTGCGAATGTAAACCAGAACCTTACTACTACGGACACACGTGTTTGAAAGAAAAGATTCATATCCCGATAGTCTTATGCAGGCTGATAAGTTCGGTTCACAGATGACCAGTATAGGAAAATGGTTTGCAAATACGAACTGTCGGAAATCCGAAATACGAGACCTCAGGCCTCTCGCATTCCATTGGAATATGGAGGCACTTCTCAGATCATCCCGGAACGATCGTTCTTGTTGTCGATGAGCCATGGTTCTGCTGTAGAAGTTCTCAAGCACTGGACTTCTGAAGGCTCGCCAGAACCGGACTGATGGCATCCAGCACTTGCAATGCACTTCGAGCTGTTGGTGTCTGTAGCTTGTCCAGTAGAACACGAATAGCACTCACCAGAGAGCTGATCATAACAACAATTTGTTGATCTTGGTCCGCCAATTTATCAGGAACAGACGAAGTGTCCCCTACTGTAGAAGTATCATTTCGCTCAGTAGGGGCATGTAGCTTCGGGAGTGCAGGCCATGCGTCAGCAGCCGTGCTGTTCGATGCACCCTTGTCCTTTGAGCTGACTGCGTTTGGCCTGGGCGGAAGAGTGGGTGGTAAAATGCGTGTGTGGCGTTCTGCAGAGGTTTTGGAGGCTCTTGATCGACGTCGGCGACGTGATCGTCGTCGCTTAATAGATGCTGCTGCTTCTCGGTGAGACGAGTGGTCTCTAACCATTTTCTTCAATATTTGCATTTCCTTTCGAATCAAAGGGCATTCCTTCGAAGATGCATCGTGAGGGCCGCTGCAGTTTGTGCACTTCAGCACACTGGCCTCGCACGTGTTTGTGGTGTGGGGCCCAGTGCAGCGAGAACAGACGGTAGTGTGATTGCACACACTACTCACATGGCCAAGCTTCTTGCAATTCCAGCACTGCAGCGGTTTTGGTATAAAGGGGCGAACTGCGTGTCGGAAGTGGCCCACTTTTACGTGCGATGGGAGGGATTCGCCCTTAAATATGATCTTCACACACCGTGACGTGCCGAGACGAAACGCGTTTGTGATGATGGTGTTTTCCGTAGCTGGCTTGATTAAGATTGACAGATCGGAGTCGACGATGGTCTCGTCAACATCGTAAATTACGCCAGTACGGACTTGTTTGCCGAGCGGAATATAAGGGCGGACTTTCATCCCGCCAAGTTCCGTGACCTTGCGCAAGGAATCCAACGCAGCCGCGTGTTCTACGTCAATAGCTAGCACGTTCTTACGGGTGTTCACCCTGATGTATTTGATTTCGTTTGGAACCAGCGCCTCTAGATGAGAAGACACGGCTTGCCTGTTGAGGCGTCTCAGGTTGTCACTGGCGAGAACTGGCGAGAACAGGATGGTGAGCTCCTCGGTATCCCGCGAAGATCTCACGGTGGACTCACTCGAATTCGATGATGCGCTGAGAAATCTTCGCTTTGCTTTACGACTCCGCACCAGCTCGAAGGTGTCGTCGCAAGAATCTTCACCGCTGACATAGTACTGCATGGTGTCGTCGCTGTCAGTGTCGCTCTCGGTGCCGTTGCGCTTCCTGGAGGCAGCCGCCGCGGGCACTGCCGAGCCCGGCGGACGCGCGTGAGGCTCCATCTCCATCGCAGTTAAGGAGGGAATAGCAGTCCACTAGCAAAGTCTAAGAAATTCACAAAATGAGTAGAGCTGGAAGAGCCGGCGTTCTGCCAGCGTGCCCAGTGGGCTAGCGTAGACGCCAGTGCGCATGCGCGGTACAACATGCGCAGTGGCGTCTTCGCAGGCCCGCTGTGGCCGGCGGCTCAAAGACGCGAACACAAACCTAAGACGCGTTAGAAGGCAGGGTCAGGGGGGTGAATCTCCGCATGGCTGCCATTGGCTTTTTCGAGCAGACTCTCTTTCGACGCTAGCGCCAAGGTCCCCTTCAGTTGCGGCCCTAACCAATGGGTGACGCAGAGGCAAAATGGCGGCGCACACGATTGTTCACGTTGTCATGGCAACAGGAATAGCAGCCGCGCGGCGCCTCCTTTCCGAAACGCTATTCTTTTCTTTTTGTTTTTATTATGCCGACCCGCTCCACTCACTTTCACCCTTTCCCCCACTCCGCGCGCGCTGTTTACTCTTCTTTTTTTTTTGCTTTTACCTGCACGGGGCGCGTTTTCTCTTTTTTTTTAATCGCGCGCGTGCTACGGCGCACAACGCGCCAGCTCGCTAGTGTTCCTGTATGGGGAACCAGCTCTCGACAGATGGCGCCCCAAAAATAACGGGATAGCGCCGTCTGTAGTGACGGAAATGCATTTTTCAGTAACACAGACTGTGCGAGCAATGCTGTCATATCCGCTGCCCGCCACGGCGACGTAAGTGTTGTGGGCCTCACCGCGAGCACGTTTTTGTCGCTTGTTTCTGTTGTTGTGTCGTGGTGCGTTGCAATAGGATAGACAGTTGGGCGAGTTGGTACGGTAACATGATTATGGCTTCTAGCGCGAAGTGAAACACGGACACAGAAAGGAGCAGACAGGACGAGCGCTAACTCTCAACTAAATATTTATTGAAACGAAGAACATATATAGGTGATTGCAAAAACCGTAGCAAAAGAACATGACAAGGTAAAAGGCATCAGTTTAATATATCAGGAGGTATAGAAGTCAAAGAAACAAAAATTACTACAGATTAGTACATGTATTGCGAAGGTACTGAAATTCGCAATCTAACAGAGACAACGAAGCATGACTGACGCAAGTGTCTCCTAATCTTTTTATGTGGAATGCCTCGATAATTTCCCGCGTGGTTTGGCATCTGTGTTTAGAAAGAATTTTTGTGTCTTCAAAGAAAGGTTTGCAACCACACTCGAAACAATGTGCCGCTAAATGTGACGCATTGGGGTTGTTTAGTGAATGTTTGTGTTCTTTTAGTCTGATGTTAATGCACCTGCCACTCTGTCCAATGTAAGCTTTCCCACACTCGAGTGGAATCTGGTAAACTATACCCGTGTTGCAAGGCACTAAAGGGGACACATGTTTTACTCCGCAATCATCTTTTCTTATTTTGCCTTCCTGTTCAAGTCTCCTATTTATCAAAGGGCACATGTTAGACAACTTGCGTGGGGCCGAGAAAACGGTACTGATGTCATACCTATTTGCCACATTCCTTAAACCATGGGATAATCTATGTATGTAGGGTACTACAGCAAACTTTGTTTCTTTTTTCTGTTTTTTTTGTTTTTTACCGGGGCTTTTTACCCATTTTACAAGTTTTTCGCAGGTTAGTGATAATAGATGCACTGGATAGCTAGCTTTTTTAAGCCTTTCTATCTGCTGTGAAAAACTTTGTTGCATATTGTGCGGACATGACTTAGTAATGGCAGACCTAAGAGTTGAATAAGCTATCCCCCGTTTAACAAGTTTAGAATGGCAAGAAGAATATTCTAGCAATGGCTTCTTGGCCCTAGGCGAATAATGCCAACAGACATGCTCATCCTGAAACGTTAAGCACAGATCTAGAAACTGTAAATTGTTGTCCTGGATAATCTCTAGCGTGAAACCTAGGCCCCCACCACATTCCCGAAAAACTTTTAAGATATCCGTAGCTTTCTTAGTGTAGTTATCGCGAGAACAAAATACCAGATAGTCGTCTACGTATCTAAACGCATGCACCGCCAATTCCTTAAGATTGTTTTGTAGTTTTCTATTAACGCGACTTAGATAAATGTCACTCAAAACTGGCGCAACTTTAGAACCAATACAAACTCCCGATTTTTGTACATACATAGAACTACCCCATTTTACAACGGTATTCCCTAAGTAAAAGAACAAAAGTTCTAAAAAAGATTCCACGGGCATCCCACAGTCCTGAGTAAACCGGAACTCATCATTGTAGAGCGTCAGTGCTTCTTTAACACTACACAGTAGTTCCGATTGCGGAAGCGAATAAAAAAGGTCTTTAACATCAACACTGATCGCTGAGCATTTACCTGGATTATTTTCTGTTAGGAAGGCTACAATTTCTTCCGAATGTCTTATCAGGAAGGGGTCATTAAGACGAACTGAAGACAATACATTATGCAAAAAAGTTGAGACTGTGTACTGCCACGTTCCTTTTTCAGAAATAATGGCTCGAAAAGGAACTTCCGGCTTATGTGTCTTAGCACTAAAAAATATGTCGAGGTGCAGTCCCTTGGTATGTTTAACTCCCGACGCGAGGCGCTCCAGACCAAATTTCTCAAGCAAATCAATTGCAGTTTTTTTCACTTTCTTTAAATTGGTAATTTTTGGAACAAAATTTTTGTCAATAGCGGTTTTAGCTTTTTGTGCGTACAATTCTTGAGGAACAACAACAAAGAAACCTTCTTTGTCCGCAGTAACCAACCTAAGCTCATGCTTGACGAAAAAACGCGACACACCAGTTAGGTTGTCTGACTTACTGGACTGAGGTACAGTCCTCGCGATCACATCAACGCACTCAGTCACACACCTTGGTCGAAAGTCTTCAGTGACCCAACGAGAAATGGATCTAGACAAGCTGACCTTTTCCGGAGGTGACAGTTCAAGCTCACAGGCAAACTTTGGTCCCTTGCGCAGAGTGCTTTCGATGTTAGCTGGGAGTTGTTTACCGCCGAGCACAAGCACTTTTCCTTGGTCCCGCGTAGTCTTATCCTTCTTCGGTAACGAAAGACGAGCATGGGCCCATAGGAATTCCGTGGCCTGCTCTGCGATCCTAATCCATTCCCGAAAACATCGTCGTTGTCCTTCCGCAGATGGGGCTTTGCCGCACAAAACCAGTAGCCTGTCCCTGAAGAAACGGACCTGGCGCCAGGTCCGTTTCTTCAGGGACAGGCTACTGGTTTTGTGCGGCAAAGCCCCATCTGCGGAAGGACAACGACGATGTTTTCGGGAATGGATTAGGATCGCAGAGCAGGCCACGGAATTCCTATGGGCCCATGCTCGTCTTTCGTTACCGAAGAAGGATAAGACTACGCGGGACCAAGGAAAAGTGCTTGTGCTCGGCGGTAAACAACTCCCAGCTAACATCGAAAGCACTCTGCGCAAGGGACCAAAGTTTGCCTGTGAGCTTGAACTGTCACCTCCGGAAAAGGTCAGCTTGTCTAGATCCATTTCTCGTTGGGTCACTGAAGACTTTCGACCAAGGTGTGTGACTGAGTGCGTTGATGTGATCGCGAGGACTGTACCTCAGTCCAGTAAGTCAGACAACCTAACTGGTGTGTCGCGTTTTTTCGTCAAGCATGAGCTTAGGTTGGTTACTGCGGACAAAGAAGGTTTCTTTGTTGTTGTTCCTCAAGAATTGTACGCACAAAAAGCTAAAACCGCTATTGACAAAAATTTTGTTCCAAAAATTACCAATTTAAAGAAAGTGAAAAAAAACTGCAATTGATTTGCTTGAGAAATTTGGTCTGGAGCGCCTCGCGTCGGGAGTTAAACATACCAAGGGACTGCACCTCGACATATTTTTTAGTGCTAAGACACATAAGCCGGAAGTTCCTTTTCGAGCCATTATTTCTGAAAAAGGAACGTGGCAGTACACAGTCTCAACTTTTTTGCATAATGTATTGTCTTCAGTTCGTCTTAATGACCCCTTCCTGATAAGACATTCGGAAGAAATTGTAGCCTTCCTAACAGAAAATAATCCAGGTAAATGCTCAGCGATCAGTGTTGATGTTAAAGACCTTTTTTATTCGCTTCCGCAATCGGAACTACTGTGTAGTGTTAAAGAAGCACTGACGCTCTACAATGATGAGTTCCGGTTTACTCAGGACTGTGGGATGCCCGTGGAATCTTTTTTAGAACTTTTGTTCTTTTACTTAGGGAATACCGTTGTAAAATGGGGTAGTTCTATGTATGTACAAAAATCGGGAGTTTGTATTGGTTCTAAAGTTGCGCCAGTTTTGAGTGACATTTATCTAAGTCGCGTTAATAGAAAACTACAAAACAATCTTAAGGAATTGGCGGTGCATGCGTTTAGATACGTAGACGACTATCTGGTATTTTGTTCTCGCGATAACTACACTAAGAAAGCTACGGATATCTTAAAAGTTTTTCGGGAATGTGGTGGGGGCCTAGGTTTCACGCTAGAGATTATCCAGGACAACAATTTACAGTTTCTAGATCTGTGCTTAACGTTTCAGGATGAGCATGTCTGTTGGCATTATTCGCCTAGGGCCAAGAAGCCATTGCTAGAATATTCTTCTTGCCATTCTAAACTTGTTAAACGGGGGATAGCTTATTCAACTCTTAGGTCTGCCATTACTAAGTCATGTCCGCACAATATGCAACAAAGTTTTTCACAGCAGATAGAAAGGCTTAAAAAAGCTAGCTATCCAGTGCATCTATTATCACTAACCTGCGAAAAACTTGTAAAATGGGTAAAAAGCCCCGGTAAAAAACAAGAAAAACAGAAAAAAGAAACAAAGTTTGCTGTAGTACCCTACATACATAGATTATCCCATGGTTTAAGGAATGTGGCAAATAGGTATGACGTCAGTACCGTTTTCTCGGCCCCACGCAAGTTGTCTAACATGTGCCCTTTGATAAATAGGAGACTTGAACAGGAAGGCAAAAAAAGAAAAGATGATTGCGGAGTAAAACATGTGTCCCCTTTAGTGCCTTGCAACACGGGTATAGTTTACCAGATTCCACTCGAGTGTGGGAAAGCTTACATTGGACAGAGTGGCAGGTGCATTAACATCAGACTAAAAGAACACAAACATTCACTAAACAACCCCAATGCGTCACATTTAGCGGCACATTGTTTCGAGTGTGGTTGCAAACCTTTCTTTGAAGACACAAAAATTCTTTCTAAACACAGATGCCAAACCACGCGGGAAATTATCGAGGCATTCCACATAAAAAGATTAGGAGACACTTGCGTCAGTCATGCTTCGTTGTCTCTGTTAGATTGCGAATTTCAGTACCTTCGCAATACATGTACTAATCTGTAGTAATTTTTGTTTCTTTGACTTCTATACCTCCTGATATATTAAACTGATGCCTTTTACCTTGTCATGTTCTTTTGCTACGGTTTTTGCAATCACCTATATATGTTCTTCGTTTCAATAAATATTTAGTTGAGAGTTAGCGCTCGTCCTGTCTGCTCCTTTCTGTGTCCGTGTTTCACTTCGCGCTAGAAGCCATAATCATGTGGTGCGTTGCAACATTTTCACAAGTTTCAAAAACTACGACGCCACCTCCGCGGCTGCAGCATGGCACCCGTAGTGCTGCGCTACGGTTTTAGAAAAGTGGCCGGGATCGACGAATATTTCCGTGCTAGTGCGCTTGAGAAGGGCCGAAAGTTGTGCGCTGCGAAGTACGCTTACGACGTCGAGGAGACCCTGGAACGCTTTGATGGCGATTCACAAGTGGCGGCGAAATGTCACTCGCAAGTGCGTCAAGCTACGTACGACGTCAACATTCAGGTAAGCGTGCATATTCGTTAAGCTTTTTCTTATTTCACCATGACCGCGAAGATAGGTGTCTTGCGTAGTTTGACCAGCGTTTACGGACTTCATATCCTTATTAATTTTAAGTTTTATGCGGCGTAGCGAAGCCTCACAAACTAAACAATTTCGAGCGCTGCTTATCTCGTGTATGCCTAGCGCAAATTTCGCTATGTCCGTGCGCGGTAAGAATCACGTTTTCAGTTGTTTGACTAAAAAATCATATTTTTGCGTCGGCAGCTGTCATCGCAGCGGCGAATACTGGGTGCGCAGTGCACGTGCAAGGCCGGCCTTGGTGGCGGTTGCAAACATGTAGCTGCCGTCGTCCTGTTTGTCAACGAGGCCGACGCGCCGTCTTCGACTGATCGCCCTCAAGGGTGGGGTCGGCCGTCCTCTAAGCCGGACACTTCTCGAAGGGAGTCCATCGAAGAGCTTTTTGGAGGTACACTGTACATTCTGTCTTGCAAAGATGTGGCTTGGAGAACTACTGGTTCTCGGTACAGCGGAAATTGAAAGCCTTTTGGAAACACGATTTCATATTCGTATTTATATGCCTGTTTGACAAGTCGACATTAACGTGGTCAAAGTGGTGTCTAGCTGGTTTTGGGCATGCTGATGTTAAGCATATGTGGAAGGAAGCTATGTGCATGTGGAAGCTTGTGTATGTGTGGGTATGCAGGAAGGGGGGGGGGGGGGTCAGCAGCACTAAGCTGTTGGTCCTGTCGCTTGCGTAGGGACGCCCCTGCATTGACAATGCAACAGTGCCATATCTAATTAGCATGCATTTTCTGAGCATGGAGTCGGTATGTGTGTATGCCTAGCACAAGTTTGGCTATGTCTGTACTCAATCACAATCATGTTTTATATTGTTGCACTAAATACTGATCATACTTTTGCATCTGCAGCTGTCGTCACTGCAATTTCTTTGCTTTTAGTTTATTGAACATGTAGTTCACAGCTGTTATCTCTTGCAGAGTACAAGCCCCTGTATGTTGGTGGCAAGTGCCCAAAAGAAGAACCACCATCCTATGTTCTGCACCATTTCCCCGACATAAACTGTGTAATGAATTCAGCTTTGATAAGTGAGGAGCAAGGGCGAAATGAACGAGACGTGCAAGACGTCTTAGAAGACCTTATTTCAAAGGCAGCACTCCATGCTGACGTATTATCTGTAGAAGAGGTGTTGATCTGGGAATGTAGTCTACCTCACTATACAGCAGGACAGTGTGCCTCACTTACTGCAATTGAGCAGCAATTTATTGCCACAAAAGTGGCATGTACAGGCTCCCAGGCAACCGCGACAGCTGCTGAAACTATAATGCAGGGAAAATGCCCCCGGTTTGTAGCAAAGCACTGCACATTTCTGAAATTTCGCATGTTTTCCTTTTCTTACCTTTTCTGCTGCATGAGAACATGTAGTACACTATACTCTTTCTTGGTGCATGCATGGATGCATGCTTTCAGAATGTGCCCTACGTTTTATTACTGGCCATGAAATTTAACTGATCCTTTTTGTGTTGCAGTTGGCACAAAGAAAGGTCGGTAAGGATATCCAGCTCCATTGCACACCGCATCCTGACTAGGCAAAAGGCCTTCGAGTCCCTGGCCGAGCAGCTGCAGAACTCCAAAACACCACTTGTTCCGGCGCTGATGTATGGTAGGCACCCAATTTTTTTTATAAATGACTTGATGGACTTAAGACATGTAATAGAAATTAATAAATTTTGGTTTAAAGCAGCAGCCCTGAGCCAGTGACGGCACTAAGCACTTAATCCACTGTAATATACCACTTTACATCACTTAGGAACACCTCAATCATGCAACTGAACAAATGTTTACATATGCACTGCTAAAGATTGGTCTTTGCTTGAATACTCCTGCAACGTGGATAAGGTTATCAGTGACAGTAAAATTTGTAGCTCTGTGTTCCGATAAGTGCATGAGTGAGGAACAGTTCCTCTAGAAATGCACATTTTAACAAGGGAACATACAGCAAGGATTATGACAGCCGTAGATTCTTGTGCAGGTATTTGAACTTGAATGCCATGTGCCTACATACACCCTGTGAGCCTGTAAGCATCTAGGCAACCAACATATTGGTGTCTGTTGTATTCACACACGGAGACGTTGGCTTCAAGAAATTGTTTTATTTTTCGTGCTGCATACTGGCAGCATGAAAGCAACAATTGATGATAGTGCAGTACACAAACAACAATATATATACACCAAGATACAGTCATACATGGAACATCATGGTGACATTCATTAGCCAGGTCATTGTCCTGAATACCAGCTAAGGAGGCATGCAATGTCGCATTTCTCTGCTGGTGGGGCCGATTATCAGTGCACCACAAGGCATGTGGCTGCTGTAGTGAATTAAAATATGTTCATTACTCGGGCGTGCTAAGGAAAAGAAGCAACTAGAGGTTGAAGTGGCAGCAATGCTTGGGTTGGGGCTTGGATGTCCGTGTTAGCATGCCATCGTTTCACTGACAGAAAAATAAAGTCTTGAGAAGCAGATATGGCCCTTTGGGCATGCGCAATACACAGTTTTTGCGAATTATTTTTCTTGTATATCTGATGCTGGCTTTGCATGTAGTGTTTGATTACCATGTTCGCAAGAGTGATTATGGCTGGCCTTGTGCATGCACTGTACTCCACTGGGTTTTCATCAAATTTTGAGTTGTAAGCCAATGCTTGTGTATCATGTAGTATTCCTTCAGTCCTGTCTGTATAATTGTATTTCACCTGGAATGAAAAGTAGCTGTGGTGTACTGGTAGGGCACTTGTTTCAGAGTTTTGCTAGTGTGTAGATGTGCTTAGTAGACGACAAAAGAAAGAATGAGATGCGCACAGCTGGTGTGTTACGCGTGTCTCGTCATCTCTTCTGTAATGTCTGGTAAGCACATGAACATGCACGATTGCAATTCTCAACTCGCCCAACTAGCTGTGTTGACCTGCTTGGCAGTCATGAGGTTCTTTGTTCGAGCCAACGAAAATTCATGAACCTTTTCTTCCTTTTCACTTCTGACACTTCCAAGTTTGATGTTACCAGGGGCCATGATGTAAATGGGATACACTCATAACTGCTTAGCACACTAAAAATGTTCAACACTGCTACTGACAAGTGATTTATGGAAGGATTTCAGAGCAAAATCCATGATATCATTAATGAGCATGAGGCTCTCCAAGTATTTCTACATTGAACTCGTGCGATGGAAGCTTGTGCACATAGCATCTGCATTTTTTTTTTTTCTACTTTTCTGAAGGTACTGCTATGGAACCAACAGCAAGGGCAACATTCGAGAAAAAAATTGGTGCCAAAGTAACCCAGGTTTGTAACAACGTTCATCATCATCATCAGCCTACTTTATGTCCACAGCAGGCCGAAAGCCTCTCCCTGCGATCTCCAATTACCTCTGTCCTGCGCCAACAGATTCCTACTAGCACCTGCAAATTTCCAAATTTCGTCGCACCACCTAGTCTTCTACCGTCCCCTACTACTGCGCTTCCCTTCTCTTGGGACCTATTCTGTCACCCTAATGGTCCAACGGTTATCTAATCTGCGCATTACGTGACCTGCCCAGCGCCATTTTTTTCTCTTAATGTCTATTAGAATATTGTCTATACCTATTTCCTCTCTGATCCAAACCAATCTCTTTCTGTCTCTTAAAGTTATGCCTAGCATTCTTCATTGCATCGCTCTTTGCGCGTTGCTTACCTTGTTCTCAAGCTTCTTTGTCAGTCTCCATGTCTCTGCCCCATATGTCAGCACCGGTAAAATGTGCTGATTGTATACTTTTCTTTTCAGTGATAACAGTAAGCTCCCAGTCAGGAGCTCATGATGTCTGCTGTATGCGATCCAACCCATTTTTATTCTGTGAATTTCCTTCTCATGGTTAGGGTTCCCTGTGATTAGTTGACCTAGGTAAACGTACTCCTTCACAGACTGTAGAGGCTGAATGGCGAACCTGAACTCTTGTTCCCTTGCTCGGCTGCATATTTACAATTGCTCGTAGGTATAGCGGGGCGTGGCACTTGCGCAGATGACGGATGTTTGCACGCATGTGCGAGTAAGAGCGGTTACAAGAGAGGAAATGCGGGGACTTTTGCTTCTTGAAAATGCGACTCTGCCTAGGCACTACGGAGGAGTTTCTTAGCGCGTGTTCTATGTTTGTCCCTAGGCATGCCGGCAGAAGTTGCGGGGTGTGGTAGTGCTGAACTTAGCGTCGCAAATTGGTGATTGGACGTAATTACATTTATTCAATCGTCTTTTGTACTAATTGAAACAACGTGCCATTATTTTGCATTATTGGCTGCACCTCCAGGACACCAAAGCGGCAACGAGGACATCAAAGCTGGAACCCAGACTGGTCTGTGGGTTGGGGCTCGCCGAGTTATCCATGGGCCACCCTGCTTCCAGCTTTGATCCCCCCGCTACCCCTTGGGTGCCCTGGAGACCTGTGCCGCCTGCTTTATTGTAACCTCAGGTGCTCTCCTGAGGCCTCCGTTTGCCAGTTACATGTGCCCTCCTGGAGCAGTGCTTGTAAAAAATGCAATCTATCGTCCTGACGAAAAAACACCATGACTCATACAACACCAGTCAGAACCTTTCCCCTTCAGACACAGCGATCACCAAATGGGGCGTCCGTGTCCACTGCCTCACCGTGCCAGCAGCCAGCGGCGGAGCGTAAACAAACTGGACCGCACTTCTTAATGCCGGCATGCCTAGGGGACAAACGCATACAACACACGCTAAGAAACCTCCTCCGTAGTGCCTAGGCAGACTCACATATTCAAGGAGCAAAGGCCCCCAGATTTTCTCTCGCACCTGCTCATACTCGCGCCTGCGCAGAAACGTCCAGCACCACTGCAACTACTAGCAATTGTAATAACGCTGTCCAGCTATTCATCATTATCTTTGTCTTCTACGTATTAACCTTAAACCCCACTCTTACACTCTCTCTTTTACGGTCCTTCCAGTTTTCTGGGACTCTTGCAGTCGATAGACACTTCATATTGAGAGCCGCCATTTTTCCAAGCATTATGTCTCCTCCATCTTTTATTAAATAGACTGTTATTTCATCTTCTCCTGCCGCTTTTCCGCATTTCATGCCTTGCAAGGCCCTTCTGACCTCATCTCTAGATATAGGAGTTTCTGTATACTGTTCAGTATTGTTTCGAGTAGAGTACTCCTGAGTCTTCTGGGTACTGTACAGGTCAGTATAGAATTCTTACGCTGCTTTCATTATACCTTCGAGATTGCTGATGATATTACCCTACTTATCTTTCAGTGCATACATCTTGGTCTGTGCTATGCCAAGTTTCTTTCTCACTGATTTCAGGCTGTGTCCATTTTTTACGGCTTCTTCAGTCTTTCTCACGTTATAATTTCAAATATCACTTATTTTCGTTTTGTTGATCAGTTTTGACAGTCCCACGAATTCTATCTGATCTCTTGAGTTGGACACTTTCATTCTTTGTCGTTTCTTTATTCGGTCCTTTGTTACTTGGGAGAACTTGCCTATTGGTTGCCTTGGTGCCTTGCCTCCCACTTTAATTCCTGCCTCTGGCGCCAGCTTCGTTACGGTTTCATTCATTGCCTCTATGTCATCATCATCATCTCTGTTCTAAGGCAGCATATTTCTTTGCAAGTACCAGCCTAAATTTGTCTGCTTTTACCCTTCCTGCCTCTAAGTTGACCTGTTTTTTCTTGAGCGATTGTACTCTTTTTTTCTGTTCAAACTGAGGTGAATCCTAGCCCTCACTAACCTATGATTATTGCACTTTACCCTACCTATCACATCTACATTCTGCAGTATGCTGGGATCGGCAGAAAGTATGCAATCAATTTCATTTCTTGTTTCACCATTATGGCTTTTCCAGGTCCACTTTTTGTTGCTACGTTTCCTGAAAAAGGTGTTCATTATTCTCAGCTTATTGCTTTCGGCGAAGTCTACCAGCACCTCTCCTCTAGCGTTTCTAGAATCGACGCCGTAGTTGCCAATTGCCTGCTCACCTGCCTGCTTTTCCCCCACTTTTGCATTGAAGTCACCCATTACTACTGTATACCGAGTCTACACTTTTCTCATCGCTCATTCAACATCTTCATAAAACTGATCTACTTCCTCATCGTCGTGGCTGGATGCTGGAGTGTAGGCTTGTGCTACCTTTAATCTATACCTCTACTGCTACGACTACTGCTACCCTCTTCATTAAAACTTCTTTCTGGGTGAGTTGGTGCATACTTGACATAAAAATTGTAACAGCGCCAATGCATGCATCCGCTAAGTAACAAGCGCTTGTGTCTCGTCCATTGTGGATGCATGTGTTGGTGCTGTTACAATTTTTATGTCAAGTGTGCTACCCTCTCGTTAATGCTGTAGAATTCGTCAGTGTTGCCCGCTATGTCCTTGTGGATTAGGAATCCTACCCCATATTGCTTCTTATCAGGGAGACCTTTATAGCAGAGGACATGGCCGGTATTTAGCAATGTATAAGCCTCAACAGTTCTTCTAATTTTGCTAAGGCCGATAATATCCCTAACAACGTCTGATAGTTCCTCAAAGAGTTTTGCTAAGCTAGCCTCGCTCGACAGAGTTCGGCTGTTAAAGGTTGACAGGGTCAGTTTCCATTGGCAGCCTGTTCGGACCCAGAGATTCTTAGCACCCTCTGCTGCGTTACAGGTCTGACCGCCGCCTTGGTCAGGTGCTCCGCAGCTGTTGGGGACTGAGGGCTATTAATTGTAGATATCATCAGTGAGGTTGTGGCCGAATACTGCACCAGGGAGGCCAATTGCTGCTCTGGTGGTAACTACGTTGTCACATAATGCATTTTAATATTGTACAACTAACTAATCTATCAGTTTACTAATACAGACATCAAGTTGTTTTTTGTAGTGCTTTTATAGGAACTGCTAAGCGAGTTCATAATGGATAAGGGCAAGTTTGAATTTCATCCACAAGTGCACGTTACTCAGCACAGCTGAAAGAATATACACTGCAAGAGTGGGTCATTAGTAGAGCTTGGCAGCGTTGCCCTTGTCTCTCTATCTCCCTCTCCACTATGCATTACTGGAATAAAAGTAAAACTGATTATTTTTCCCCTGAGCACATTTATAGATCAGCGTAATGCATTTTCATCGAAGTGCTTGTACACTGAGGCTGGCTCACACATACTGAAACTGTCACAGCCACTGCTGCACACACGGTGATTGCTACTGATATTTGAAAGCATGACTGTTGGACAAAACATATTGAATATGGTGTTCGTGCATGTTGTACATATTATTTGCTAACTTTACAAAATATGCTTTGCAGGTTGGCGTTGTGATTCACCCCTGTCAGCCATGGCTTTGTGCAAGTCCCGATGGGCTTTTCCAAACAACCAGTGGTGTCGTTTTGCTTGAAATCAAGTGCCCCTACAGTCGTAAAGATGACATAATCATAGATCATGCTCTGTGCCAAAGCTACGTTAGCTATGTGACATATCATGATGGAATTCTTCAGTTGCCTCGCAGCCACCCATATTATTCACAGGTTCAGGTTGCCATGTATGTCACTAACACTACAGAATGTTTCTTTTTTGTTTATACAAGCAAGCAAGATATTACTATAGTTGTTGACAGAGATGAAGACTTCCTTGCTCGAAACATTCCTCGGTTGGAGGCGTTTTATTATTCATACTACATTAAGCAGCTCATGCGTTAGACCAGATTCCTGCTTGCAGGAAGTAAGTTTGCTCTTAAAGGTACATACAGCCGCTCAGCACATGAAATCAGATAACCCTGCTGATGGAATGATTCCCTATCATAGTGGCTAAAACAAGCCATGTTTTTCTCATTAAATTTGGAAATTTAGTTTTTAATCCATTACTAAAAGTCGCGAAAAATGACCTTTCGCGCACCACGTGGCACACACATGAAGCTGCATAAGAGCTCTGCCACGTGACCATCTACTAGTGTACGCGGTTACTGGTCTTTTTATTAGTACTGAAATGCAGTATAGTTTCTATTACACGTTTTTCCTGACTTACAGTGTGCAGATTTACAGATTACAGTGTGCAGAGTTGGCCCACTTGTGGCATAGTTGATGTCATATTGTATCTCATAGGGGGGACCACAGAACTTGGGTTACTTGCATGCAAATTCACCTGTGTACAAAAGCATCCATGTGTACCATTATGCATGCCTTTTTTACCTTGTAATACTCACAGATTAAAGCGCCTGTGATTTTAAGGCAGGTAAAGCACAAATATAAAACAGACAGCGGAAAGAATGAGAAAATACATTGTGATTGCCATACCTGCCTTACCAAAACATGTTACTGTCTCGATCTTCCACTGTACCAGCTAGCTTGGATACAGACCCTAGGTCTGTGTGATATAAAGGCTGATTTGTAAATTATGCTGCACTTATTAACAGCTCAATTACCTACAGTATGTTGGTATCAAGGTTTCACCTCCAGTGAGTGACAAAGTGTTTTTTGATTTCTGTGCCAATTTAAAATTATAATTGCTACTTAAAACATGTACAGCATCCTTGTTTCTATCAATATAAATCATGGTCTTTTCCTTTGCACCATTTCATGACACATTCTTTGCACTTGTTGGCCCTTTAAGGAAGTTGCTAGAGTTAAACACTGTTGAGCTACCTGATGGCAAAAGCTGGTTTTAGTCTGAAATCTTCCTCTGAAATTGCCTGGCTTTCAGGAACTTGCAAGTGAACAGCAATGCTTTATTACCACCAATTTCTTTGCTTATTGTCGCTTTATAACTGCAACATGAAAGACTGCATCAAAAAGATCCCGAACGTCTGCCATGGCTTTTACATGTCCATTCTGTCACTGAAGGAGTTGCAGTGATTCTTTCAGTTGCATCTGTAAGCTTGCACTGTATTTCCTTATTGAGAGCCTCTGCTGTTGCACAGTTAAGGCTAGTTCACAGTTGCAGTGTTTAAGCCATTTTTGATGCCTGTAGTGAATGTAGCCTTGAGGCCCATCCATTCAAGGCATCTATATCAGACCAGAGGTCTGATCACCGTCGACCTGATCACGTCTCCTTTAATTTTAATTGATGTCTCCCATTTTTTTTTGTGTGTGTATGGTGGTTGAGAGCCGCACCATAGCTTCTTAGATATGTTTGCAAATTTGTTCAGCCTAGTGCTGTCCCCTTGCTTTACAATTTCTCATCCAAGTTTATAATTTCAGAGTCGCAGATAAAGCTGCTAGCTTTCCTGGTGACCTGGGCACTACTATGTTAGCTGGCTAAAATATCACTGCTACGAGCAGTTTCTTCAGTGTCATACTGCGCTTAATGTTCTAAAAATAAAGCATAGTAATTTGTTTCTGTATGGTGCTTGCCTGCAAAACAGCAGTATTGTGTTTACAAGCTGGGCACATAAGTCTACACATGTTTACACGAATGGATTGGTCCACTTTTTATTATTGCCAAAAATGATGAAAAACATACATGACCGGAATATTTTTCAAAATCTCTGTGGGGAAGTTGGCCTTTAAATATTACAATTTTGTAAAAGGTGGTAGCAGTGCTTATGCCAAAAATATGTTTGATACTCTGTGCTTGTGTATCACAGTGAAAATAAAGCACCTTACTTTGTGTTGTTTTGAATTATTGGACTTTGCAGATTTGCCAAAATGCAGCACATATGAAAAATCTCACTCATGGCAGGAATCAAACTGACAGGAATACGGTGCTCCAAAATTCCATGAGTTTTTATGCGCTGTATCACTCTCTCTACATGCACGCGCACTTGAGCAACATTGTATGTTTCTTGCAGTTCTGCAGGTGAGAAAGGCTGGTTGCCAGTTGAGAATGGTGGCATAATCAGTACGGCACTTTTACCTGCTACACCTGCTAGTATTCCAGGAAAACCCTTATCAGCAAGAATAACATCATGCTGACCAATTATTTCAAGGAATCCTGATTCTAGCACGATTTGTGTGTCTGAGCAACGCCCACCATAGGATTTGGACTTGAATACAATGAGGCCAGAGGGGGCAATCGCAACTAAAAATTTCAATGTAAAGCCACTTTTGTACGTGGAGTAGAGGACATGTTGTTGCCTCACCTCTGATGGTGTTTCTGTGCGCACCTCAGTGCAATCGACAATGAGTGTGCAGTCAGGATAGTTGACCTTAAAACACTCTGGACGTGTATCCCGTATCACTTGCATATGTGGCTTATATATCCACTTTCTTGTAGCACCCGCAAGCGTGCCCAGAACTGCATGAAACGTTCGTGCTGCTGTTGTTTCATGAATGCCAAAAATTACTGCAATTGCACTAAAAGGCACTCCGTGCTTCATTTTGAATAGAAATATTAAAAGTTTGTTCGGAAGGCTGACATCAGTACCCTTATCTCTCGTGTGAGGCAGGAGACTTAACAGGAGCGAGAAAACATTGTCAGAAACGCCACAGAGGTCTCTCACTGCGCCAGGTGTTAAGGAAACTGTGTCGAATCCCCCAAAAAAGCAAACCCTAGAGTCTGGTCCTGCGGCACGGTGCAATAGGCATGGCAAATTTCCTGCTGGTGTTGTGAAGCATGGTGTGGCTGATTCTTCTTTCTGGCACACCTTTTGCACTGTAAGGTCTAATGCCTCAATGTGCTCCTCTTCAAGATTGTATTCAACCTGAAAGTCGCAAATGAGAGAGAATATGAATCGAGCTCCAGCAAACGGTGAACGTACCAGCTCCAGGCTACTGTGTCCATTTGGCGGTTCAAGGCATGACTGCTGCTGATACAAGCCTCCAGCCAAACTGTGAATGTCATTGTCCTGTATAAATGGAAAAAGTCAATTAACTGCTGCTGATTGGAGCCTCCAACCAAACTGTGAGTGTCCTTGTCCTGTGTAAACGGAAAAAGTAAATTTTTCTATGATTTCTGAACCAAAATGCAACATTGTTTTCCACTTGCCCTCCTTTCACTTTGTTGTGATGGCTCCTGGCAATTCGTAGGTGATTTCGCACGTACTCGAGCTCGCTCTGCCCATCTGGTAAGAAAAAAAAAACATAGAATCGGTGCACTTGTATGTACGGTTTTTAACGACATCCCCCACTGCATCAACGCGACATTAATGTGATAGGTTGATGAAGAAGACGTTTAAGATTAGTCGGAAGGCGACTCTTGGACTTTGAAAGCTAACTAACACCTCGTCAGCCGCTACAGTCTTTGCACCGTTGAAACCAATAAACTATAAAATGGAGTTTGGTGTCGCGATAGCCCGGAAACAAAACCGTCGGCTGCGTACAATTAAGCGACTGGGGTATGCGAACGTACCAAGCAGCAGTGGTGTATTGAGATGTCGAAGCGTACATGGAGGCTTTTACTATAAATCAACAGTTTGCATCGTTTCTACTGCAATGCAGAAATAGCCCAAGAAATAATGAAGGCGGCCGCGATCGTTCGTGGCCCGGGCGACGTCCGATCGTCCGCGTTATCAACGGGATCAGCCGGCCTTGAACGGTGGATGACGAGTAGCATAAAACGAACAGTTTGGCCTTTATGGTTGTCAAACACCTGCTCACTGGCACAGTAGCCGAACACAGCGCAAATTTCCAACCGCCCGACGGGCCCTTACGCGCGCGTCGTGTAAGTTCCGCTCCTCTCGGCAACAAGTTGACGGAGCGGCTTTCTCGAGGCGCGATCGCTCGATGCCTAATTTAACACAACCCACAACGATGACACGTAGTTTTGCTTTAAAAAACCTTACCGGTGGTAACGCTCTGTTGGTGCCGAAGGGTCGCATGGAACCGTGCAGCGGTATGCTGAAGGAAAAATTGTTGGCACGTAAGCGGGATGGTGCATGCAATTACTCTTTGCATTGCCGAAGAAGTGCCGGCTGCATATTCTGGTGTTCGCATTCGGCTGCCATGGCTTGCCGTCAGGCCTGTCGAACAAATTAAGCATATAAGTTCAAGCGTAGTCCCACCTGTTTAAGTGTCGCGCTTTAAAATTCAGCACACTCACCCAGCACGTCGAACAGCTTGTATCCAACGTTGCCGCCGCTCTAACTCGTACGGCTTTGAAGGGAATGTGTAAAAAGACACGCTGCTATCATAGCCTTCTTGGTTGTGGCACTTAAAAACACAGCAATACCGCCGGCCTCGAAGTTTCTTTTTCCGCGTTTCACCTATGGTTTCACTTTCACGCACCGCGGTGTCGTTGACGTTTGCTGCCATTTCTATTTGTTTGTATTACTGAAAACTTCCGGCCGCGTCCAAGAGGGCGGCGCTGCATGTTTGTCGAAACTCCAGCGCTGGTTCCCCATATGCTCCCGTAGGGAGCAGAGTTGCGCATAGTACCGCCGCCGTGATCCAGCTCTGCAGCGAAGCCACTCCTCGCGCGCGCAGGAGCCAAATGCCGCGCGGTGTTCCGCCTTTTTCTCTGGTGGTCGCGAGTTACAAGCGCCAATTGTTCGCAGGCGCTTAGCAAAGGGCACTTGTTAATACAGGCTACGCTCGAACGAGTCATTCGTGCAGCCGGAGGGGGTGGGCTTCCAACCAACCGAAACTTTCTATGTACCTATGTAAACACGCATATACAAACACACACACGAACGTACAAATATGGGGTGGGACCACCTTCGATTCCCCAAAATAAAATACTCCCGTGGCTCGAACAGCTCCAAAGTTCGCTCGCAAACGCGCAGTACGTTGCCACAAACAGCGGTGCAATGATTTTCAGCATGCATATGAGGTTGTCGTATCATGGTCAGAAAGCAAGAAATGTTTTAAAAAGTGTTTAAAACTTCATACACGTAAGGTGGACACTTAGCGCATTTTGGCTGCCGAAACCAGCCGATTAATGACCGTCGCCAAGAAAGCTATCGTGCCTGCAGTTATGTCAGTGACCGTTAACAGAGCGCCATTTATCACTAACCATCGTTCACAACAGCTGCACGTTTTCGATACATGCGGTGCAGACACAGATTTTAGCGCATTTCAAATCTTGAAATGTGCACATTTTAAGCAAAGCTTACATTTATTTACTATTACTATTTAGTAGTACTTACTATTTAGTAGTGCTTACTATTTAGTAGCCGCAAATCTGCAAATAGAAAAAGATTCAAGATGCAAGAGCCTCTAGCTGCTCCTCTGAACGCACAATCGACGGTCCACTGATTGCACTGGCGATGGTACTGACGGAAACGACGAGTTCGCATGAGTCGGCGATGCGCCCGTAAAGTTGGTTTCGCAGCGGCGCGGATCATTTGGCGTCATTTTTCGCTCTCGGCCAATAGCGGTGCGAGCGGCGCCGGAAAAGGTATGCGCAACTCTGCTCCCTGCGGGAGCATATACAGGAACACTACAGCTCGCAAGCAATGCGCGCGCTAAGCAGCGCATTGGCAATGCTTGCGAGCTGGCGCGTGGTGCGCCGTGGGTTATGCGTTGGCACGCACGCAGTCTTGCCCATACTTATATTATACCAGCATGTGCCTGGACATAAAAAACAGAATTCCACTTCCAACACAACAGATGTTTAGTCTCGCTTTATTGACTTCGTTTCCGAAAACAGATTTTTCTTACAACGTGATTGGGGGGGGGGGGGGTGATACACGCTCAAAACATGAGCAAAAGTGAAAGGTGCATGACATATACAAGAGTACTAAACACAAAAGTTCACAGACGGTAAAATAACAAAAGAAAGCGCTAGAAAACGCGCAGGCCGTTTCATATACACACACATGAAAAAGCAAGATATTTATATAACGCCCTAAAGACTGAAATGTAGACGAGCTTCTGATATATGCACTAAGATATTGCACAAAACTGGACGACATGTATGACATAGTCATGACAACTATAAAAAAGGGGAAACTCACTGGTAATGGAAAAAACAATGACACGCAAAATACCTGAAAAATAGAATAAAATGCTAAAATTGTTTGATTGACAGCCATACCAAAAACACGAGCTTACTTATAAATCTGCACGAAAGTATATGAAATGCGTGACATGTTCATTACTGCTGAACAAATTGAAAAAGACATGGCAGAACAAAAATACCATTGTACTAAAAACTGAAATACACATCACATTATTTTGTACTTGGCCACAACTTGAGTAACGGTGGCAAGGGGAACAGAAGGTAGTCGGCTTTTGCAGCAGCACATAGAAAAGATTCGCTGAAAGGCTTATTCCTCAATCAAAGACCAGGTAAAATAAGCCAACAACACGACTTTTTTTTCGACCCGAATGCAATGCTCAGCAATAAAATTAAGTAACTTAAGGCACTAAGTCGTACCTACTGGGCACTTCTTTGTATAATAAACACGAACTGCAAGAATCTGCATGTAGGACACTTGCAATGCTCATGCTTCCCAGAAAAAGAAAAGCGTATCATGCCTACACATGAAGGTTGCTCGCGCGGCTTTCCCATCGGAGGTTACTGAGTTAGTACACAAACACGAACAGTAATTTTTCGGCTGTTCGTACGTTTGTAGAACGTGACAGAAAAAGGACTGAGGGCGCTATGGAAAGCTGGGCAAGTTACTTAAGTTGCAGAATGAGACTTGGGACAGAAAAACACAAGTCATAGACCAGGTGACCGTGAGGAGGAAAGTCTATTTGTCAGCTTTCACTACCGGCAAGAGGCAAGTGTAGCACAATCAAGGCGCAAGGACGTCCGGAGCCTCATGGAGCCCCCACATGGACAGGGCTGTGTTTGTGCACATGCGCCTTCTGATGTCCTTGGGTCTGAGCGCTCACCTGTTGTCTTTAGGCACCCGGAACAACCTTGATGGTGTTAGGCTGCTGAGCACAAGGACGCGGGATTGAATCCCGGCCACGGCGGCCACATTTCGATGGGGGCGAAATGCGAAAACACCCGTGTACTTAGATTTAGGTGCACGTTGAAGAACGCCAAGTGGTCGAAATTTCCGGAGTCCTCCACTACGGCGTGCCTCATAATCAGAAAGTGGTTTTCGCACGTAAAACCCCATAATTTCAAACAACCTTGAAGGGCTTGTTTTTGAGGTATTTGTGTATCACTGCACGGTGCACGAGCGGTACGAGTCGGGAAACCGGTGAAACATCGCGGAGCACAAGCACACAGCTACCGAGGACCACGAAACTAACGAAACTACCCACGCCGGTCAACGCACAGCAGCGCACGCTTCGCGATAAGAGCAGATAACGAAACATGAAACGTCATGCAGCGGGCTGAGCTGGCGCCAGGCCGGCGGGGCCGCATGGCGTGCGCGTGGAGACAGGCGAAGATGAGGGGGTTGCAGGGGAGTGATGAGGGAGGGCGACTGGAGAGGAGTTGGGGGGAAGGGCTCAGCCAACTTTAACGGCGCGCGTGCGCGCGACGATCTACGAGGTCATGCAAGGGAAACGGATTTTCGTCTTCGCCCAATACAGAGATGGCGCCACTTACATGTGCCACCTAGTGTTCCTGTATATGCTCCCGCAGGGAGCAGAGTTGCGCATAGGTCCGCCGCCGTGATCCAGCTCTGCAGCGAAGCCACTCCTCGCGCGCGCAGGAGCCAAATGCCGCGCGGTGTTCCGCCTTTTTCTCTGGTGGTCGCGAGCTACAAGCGCCAATTGTTCGCAGGCGCTTAGCAAAGGGCACTTGTTAATACAGGCTACGCTCGAACGAGTCATTCGTGCAGCCGGAGGGGGTGGGCTTCCAACCAACCAAACTTTGTATGTACCTATGTAAACACGCATATACAAACACACACAAGAACGTACAAATATGGGGTGGGACCACCTTCGGTTCCCCAAAATAAAATACTCCCGTGGCTCGAACAGCTCCAAAGTTCGCTCGCAAACGCACAGTACGTTGCCACAAAAAGCGGTGCAATGATTTTCAGCATGCATGTGAAGTTGTCTTATCATGGTCAGAAAGCAAGAAATGTTTCAAAGAGTGTTTAAAACTTCACACACGTAAGGTGGACACTTAGCGCATTTTGGCTGCCGAAACCAGCCGATTAATGACCGTTGCCAAGAGAACTATCGTGCCTGCAGTTATGTCAGTGACCGTTAACAGAGCGCCATTTATCACTAACCATCGTTCACAACAGCTGCACGTTTTCGATATATGCGGTGCAGACACAGATTTAAGCGCATTTCAAATGTTGACATGTGCACATTTTAAGCAAAGCTTACTTTTATTTACTATTACTATTTAGTAGTACTTACTATTTAGTAGTGCTTACTATTTAGTAGCAGCAAATCTGCAAATAGAAAAAGATTCAAGATGCAAGAGCTTCTGACTGCTCCTCTGAACGCACGATCGACGGTCCACTGATTGCAATGGCGATGGTACTGACGGAAACGACGAGTTCGCATGAGTCGGCGATGCGCCCGTAAAGTTGGCTTCGCAGCGGCGCAGATCATCCGACGTAACTTTTCGCGCTCAGCCAATAGCGGTGTGAGCGGCGCAGGAAAAGGTATGCGCAACTCTGCTCCCTGCGGGAGCATATACAGGAACACTAGTGCCACCGAAACCGGGGAGTTTCCCCCCCACTGACAGGGTGCCGTCTTGGGCCTCATGCCAAACATATCCAAGCCAACAATCCATTAGCAACCATACTGTCCTTACTATGCAAGGAGGTTATATACATAAGCTTCTGGAGTGCCAGTCCCAGCCGCCGCCTACGGGAATGCGTGAAGCCGCCGGCGGCCATATTGCTAGAAGAAAAATAAATGGCTGTGGCTTAGCTAAGGGTAAGCCCAGGATGCGAAGCATACTAGCCTTTATTTTACTTGTTGAACCACTGTTTAGCCTGGTGAACAGCTGTTGCTTGGCTATATTTGGTTCGGCTAGACGAAGAAACAACTCATGCAGGCGAGCGCACGAGCTGAGACCCGGCTATGTAGCTACGCGGCCGCAAGCGAGCGCACGAGTTGAGCCTCCGCTTTTGCAGCTGTTATGACGTCATATGGTAGTTACGCGGCCACGCGCGGCGCAGCAAGGAAGAGCGTGGTTGTGCGGCTAGTATGCTTCGCATAAAAGAGCGCGGCTCCAGCATATATGTGGCCGCGGTGTACGCGCGGCGCTCCCTGCACTTGAGGTTCCGCGATGCATACTAAAATTAAACCCCTTTAAGGAGTATTTGAGAAGTATGTGATAACCAAATATCAGTCATGGTGCCGGGTATCATGGTGGCGTGTCATGGTGGCGGGTGCATTGTGTTTAATAGGTTGCGAAAACTGAAAAACAGTCGTATTTTCTGTTTTCATCATTCAGTAACCTGCCGCGTACCTCGGCAGTGTGATGCCCAGTCGTCTATGCGTTGTGCCAGCCCGTATTTCCAGCGACATGACCCCGAAATATAGTATCCTTATGCCATTTCTAAAAAAAAATCACTATTTCTTTAAATGAATGTTGATGTCGCTGATGATGAAGCTGTTGCTGCTTTAAAGTTAGGAATGAGCGTTTATGATTTAAACCTAGAAAACAAGCAAAGAAATCTCTGGGCACTTTGCTGATCTAAACTGCGATAAGCGAAAGCTTATCTATGACTGCCTCTGTTGTTGTTGTCTGAACCGTTCTGCGAACGGACGGCGCCGTGGCCGCGATTATGGGATGCAATCACAGCCATATGGCTGCAATGTTTGTCGCTGTTGGACGCCCACCCCCACGCGCCCGTACTCGCACAAGGCTACTGGCATGGCGCTTCCTCTCCTAGCTTCCCTCGCTGGTGATTACCGATTTCCTGCGTCCACCACGGACTGCACCCGGACACTCATGAGCCACTAAAGACTTACTTACGCGTTAATACAATGGTACGTCTCATGTTTGTCCAGCGTTTCACTTTTAAACGGAAAGACTCAGTGAAAGAAAATTTACAATAAAGCTAAAACGATGATCTGCACGCAGCCGCAAGTCCACATGAGCCCCGATGAGAGTAGCCTGCCAAAGTTAGTCATGTGTTGCCTCGCGGCTCAAGCAATATTCACTTTTTTTTTTAGTTTCTGCGTAAATTCTGCCTGCGCAAGAAATGGGAAGGCCGATAAATGTAGGTGGCGGGGGAAGGCCGTATCGTAGTGGTTAGCGTGCCCAGCTCCCAAATGTAGAACGCTGCGGATACAGGGGCTCGAATCACGCGGCTTGTTTGTGAAAACACCTTTTTGTGCTCTCTGGTGAGGACGAAGCTCAGAATGAGGCGGCGGCCTGACGATAACGGTCGCCATCAGCGTAACAGAAGAAGCGGGTGTGCAAAGTCACATCTAAAGCCGGAAGCATATTCAGAGGAAATACAGTATGCTCCTATCGACAAAAGAAAACAAAGAAAAGTGATTAATAACGAGCGCTGGTGTTGATCGAGGTTGTAGACCGATTATGTCACCAAAGACAGGATCGCGCTCACATCCCGGTAATTAGAGAAAATGTACATCAACAGCATGTCAACTAGCGTGTAATTGATAGTTCAATAAGCTCGTTCAGTGTTTGTGATGTGTGTAGCACGAGCGAGTAGTGTAAGAGATGACACTGAACAGAAAGCGGTGAGGCGAAGTACGCGAAGAGTAGTTGAGGGTAGCCATATTGAACGTCAGCGCCGTGTTGAAAAAAGCCTGCGACTTCAGTTGCTCAGGTCGCCAGAAAGGCTCAAGTGATAGCATACCGTTGGGCGTATTTGGTAACCACTGCGATAGACACACACTTTGCGAAGAGGAAAAGGGCCAAGTGAGTTCAAAATTAGATTACTGAAAGAACTGGTGTGGTGCATGAATGGATCGAAGAAGACAATCAGGTTAGATGGGCGGCTCTTTCAAGCTAAATAGTATACGCCAGCCCAAATGAATCAGCGTGGTCATACTTGCACGACACGCCACGGTTGCCTAAAAACGAGCACATCAGAGACGTCCGAGGGACGTTTAGAGCTCGCTAACAGGGAAAAATAGAGTACTACGGCCCTTGTTGATTTTGTTCAGCATGACGTCAGCGTTTTATTCAGCGTTTATCTATGCGAAACTGAGTTTAATCTGTGTTTATTTGCATTACAAAGGCGGGCGTAATCAGGCAAAAAGTGAAAGCATTAGAGGGTGCCTAAGTACTCTGAGTAGATTACGTATGACAATTATAGCAAGAATAGAACATTATAAGAGAATATAATTCGAAAACAAGTTCACATATTATTACAGTGCAGTAAAAAGGAAGTGCCCCCACAATACACCTGTGGATGACGCAAATAACGAACATTCTGAAAAAAAGGTCTTGTAGGTCTGTAGTAAACTGGATAGACCATTCGTGTCTCGGCAACAGGATAAAAGTTACTCCTGAAGGCGGAATGTCTAAAAGACAAATCGGACAGTTGGCTCTTGCAGTGATGAAACCCCGCAAAGGACGCGATGACGCCACGACGACACGCGACATTACGTCGACAAATAAAGATATTTTTTACAGCAAAGCTTAATTTGCCTCTTCCTTCAACTTTTCCTCTGCTGCTGCTGCTGTCTTGCACGCCGCGTTGGGGGGGGGGGGGGGGTGCATATACATGGAAGGAACGGGGCAGAGACGAATGGCGACGCAAGAAACTCGTTTGGAGCTTTCGATCGCGTCACATCTTCACAGTGCTCTTTGGAGCTTCCTGGGCGTCGTTACTTTACAGCCGTAATTATCTGTGACCCCCCGCAAAAGTATTGCAGAAACTGCAGTGCTTACCACTCTACTAACGTGCAAGTCCGGAGGTGAGGTAAATAAAATGGTAGAGAGGGAGCTAGGAGATGAGGCAGAGAATGGGTAAAGCCAGCGCAATCGCAAAACGAGTGAATAACAGCCTTGCCACCCTTCGCTCGCAGTTCCCACACAAGAGGGAAGGTCGTGACAGGGAAATGGTTACGTTAAGGAAACGAAGATAAGAAAACGCTGCTACTATAGAAACAACAGTTGCAGGCCAAATGGAAGGTATGGTACCCTACGTTTCTGCTATTTCTCAAAAATAAACACCATGAAAATTCGTCAAGTGGACTATTGACGCAGGGAGTGCAGATGCAAAGCCACATTAAATCACCGTAGTGTCTATGCAACACTAAGGAAGCGGTCGCACGTCATATCAACGCTTCTGTGCCTGCCGCGGTAGCTGTGCGGCTATGGCATCGCTCGACGTCGTGGTTTCGATCCCTACCGCGGGATCTGGATTTCGAGGGGAGCGAAATACAAAAACAGTCATGCACATAGATTTAGGTGCACGTTAAAGAACACCAGGCTGTGAAAATTAATTGTGAGTCCGCCACTACAGCGTGCCTCGTAGACTTATTATGGTTTTAGCGCGTACAGCCTCAAAGTTCTGCCAACACGTCTGCCGCGGTGCGATGTGCTATGCGAAGTAATGACAATGTTCAACCCTTTCATAAGTTATAAACAATGGTGCACAACAACGCCTGAAGCAAACGCGTCTCCCTGTATGTTGTGTACTACGCAGGCAAAAAGGAGTGGTGCACGCAAGGTAACATTTGCCGTCAACTTGCTACTCTCGTATTGCAGTAAACGCTGAAGAACTTATAGATTCGCAGTTAGCATTACCGCTAATTATCGTCAATAAAAGCAAACAACACAAAAGCTCCACTTACATCGATTCCCACAGTGCGTGGGATCCGCATAATTTTTTAGGCTGTGAATTTATATACTTAAGATTGGCGCTCTCTAATAGAATATTTTCATTCGCAGTGAGCAAAAGCGGCTGTCGTGTGCACTGTACAAGGGCTTCAATCCCATGAGCATTACATCATTGCCAGCTTCCGTGGGATCGTAGTCATCAAAATGGGATATAAGGGACAGGGAAATCAGGAAGTTGATGAATGGCAAGAAGACAGGAGCTTGAGCCGTCTTCCTTGTCCGCCGTACTTGCTTAGTTTCTATCGGGTTCGGCTGCTATAATCAAGAGGTCGCGGATCGAAACCCAGCCACGGCAGCCGTATTTCGATGCGGGCGAAATGCGAAATTAATCGTGTACTTAGATTTAGGTGCCCGTTCAAGAACTCCAGCTGGCCCAAATTATAACGGAATCCCCCTCTACCGCGTGCCTCATAATCAGATCGTGGTTTTAGAACGTAAAACCTCATAATTTATTATTTACCATTTCATAAGGATGTGCTTGGGAGTCGCACAACTCTTCAATGCAAGTGTCAGGAGTTGTGCGCGAGGTCTTTCAGTGGGTAGCCATTTTGGCGTTCGATATCTGCTAGTCTACATTGCGGCTATATTATATAGGCGAAACGGAAAAATGGTAGACAACATGGAGAACAGACAAATCCCGCATATATTACTGCACAACAATCCTAAATAATGGTCTTCTTTCGCGCATGTTGATAACCGTGACAGGACAGTAATTTCACAACTAACAGGAAGTACTGTATATGTTATGCCCAAAGGTGTACCTGGCCCGGTAGCCAGTAAATGGGACGTAATATTGTGAGCAGCTTCGGCCATAGCGTGTTAACGGACGACCACACAGAGACAGTTTGTACAATTATTGTGTCGTGCCTTTTGCCTCAAGGTGCAAAACCAACTTATCCATGTATCCATCTAACTAGTTGTGCACATCTCGATTTGCAGCTGCATTGGTAGCCCATGAATGCGGATAGCAAAGTCGCTAGGGAAATAATTGGGGGCACCTTAACAAAATCGATAAGTCAAAATCAAAAGCCGTCCAAGACTGCATCTCTCGTAGACAGTGTGCGATGTCCGGATGTTAATAATATGTACTGACTGAAGAAAGGCTGCTACGGGGTGATTACGACGATTACCCTACACTCTTAGGCAAAGTTACACCCTTTGGCTTGCCCCTTCTGCCACACAACAATAATCGTTATCTGCCTTGACGCGTTTCCTTTCTTTAACGCTGCGAGCCTGGAACTTTCCAGTAACGAACGGCACGCGCGTTATCAGAAGGGGCACTCCAAAGGGTGTAAACTGTTCTATGCTGATAACGCGCGTGCCGTTCGTTACTGGAAAGTACCGGGCTCGCAGCGTTAAAGAAAGGAAACGCATCAAGGCAGATAACGATTATTGTTGTGTGGCAGAAGCGGCAAGTCAAAGGGTGTAACTTTGCCTGAGAGTGTAGCTTGTTTACTGCTTTATCAAAAAAAAGAAAAGAAAACAGATTAAAAAAGAACCGCATCAAAAGCCCAGAATAAATCGTTCGCCGCAAGCGTTTGCTGGTAAACAAGCTGCATTTGCGGGAAGCGGCAACTGTAGCATGCGAAGCATGGATTGACGTCACTGCCCTTTTATATGTAGAACAACCCACCTACCAATGATTCCATTTGTGTTGTGGTAGCGCTATGGAAAGCCCACGCATAGTAAAGACACCCGAATAGCACTTTTGGCGCGATGAGCGGCGATGGCAAAAGCAGCGTCAACATGCATAACGGCGTCGTGCTCAAGCGAGGTGGGACACAATTCAAGGCTACGTCACATTGGTCTATCGCATCAGGTGATGCCACAACCACAGCTTCGCTGGTCAATCACCTTCACAGCGTACATTAGAGCCAATTTTTTTTTTCTAGCTAAACCTCGCAAGCGAATTATAATGCATACAAGATGAAGAGCAAATACTCAGTTTGATGTCAAAGTACCCAGTTTGTTAGGATGATGGATGGGTAGAGTCAATTTCTGAACAAAATGAAAGGCCTATAGCAGAAACTGCATTTCAAACGCAACTCCGACTGCCTTCGCTAGCACTCTTTGTAAGCATAAAATTGTATTCCTTTATTACGCACGCATAGGATATACAGGAGTCTCACAGATTCGAACCAGAGAAACGCATACATACCTGTGCCAACTAAAACCGGTTCGTTGTGTATGTAGTGAATATTGTTGCTCACTGTCTCATAGAAGCAAACTGGCCTCATATCTTCACAAAATGTATAGTTTGACACGTACACTAGGCAACCTTCCTGTCTTTGCCTTTCTTTTTCCTCCTCTTCCTCCTCCTCCTCCTTGACACGGCACTGTTTGACAAGAGCTTGTCTTTACACACGTACAGGAACTTATTTCCAGGAGAAGGGAGTAACATAGGTGTACAGGCACGAGTCGAAGCGTGAATTTTCTAGAGTTGTTCATCGTTTAGAGGTTGTCGAAGTGACCTCGCACATTGGGCCACGGGTAAAGAGAAAAGCTGACCCAGTAGTTGCACCTGCGACACAATTATACCCCGGAGCCGTGCAGCAGGCTTACATTTCGAGGCCAGAATAAATTTTGTTCTCATTTCCAAAGTCGGTAGGACATGCATGATCTAGATGTCTTTAACTTAATAATTTTATTCAGTGGCCTGTTATTTCCAGTAGAGCAAAATAAATACAATAATGTTTACTGCAAACTTAAAATATATTAAACTGCAGTCCAACAAGGGAAGCTTCCGGCGGGAGTCAATGTTACGACAATGCACTTTCTTTTTGTCATGGTTCTGAGACAAATAAATCTCCATCTTGAGAGTCCATTGTACAATAACTTGCATTATAGCAAATATGTTGCGGTCGTTGATGTATTGCTATAACATTTCGGGAGATCAACTAAATGTTATCAAATATTGGTGCTAAAACTACCTAATAACGCAAAACACACCTCTCTTTCAGGTTTACGCCCTCGCCGCTACGCATGCTCGTTCGTTCCCCGCCTACCCGCATTACCCCCTCACCCCTTTAGAAGAACCACGCCTATGCACTGTAAAAAATTTCCGTCATTATACGGAGGATTTCTGTCATTATACGGAGAACTGCAGGTAAAAATACGGAAAATATGTCATATACGGCAAAATCTGCCGTTAATATACGGAAAGTGTTTCCGTTTTAAGCTTTACGGACATTTTCACTGTAATCATATAACGGCGATACACTGTTTTGGACGAAACAGACAGAATTCCGTATTTTTGTTGATCGAACATCCGTATTATTGAGAAAATTTAAGCTGTCTGAATGAGCGGTTGTACTCACAAAGTTTCAGCTAACAATATTTTATTGAACACGCAAACTGTACGGATTATGAAGATGCGTACAAAATGTGAGAGCTAGCCTTCTACCAAAAGCCGCAATAACAGATTGTATAGATATATATACGCATCTTCTATTCCGGTCGCAGTTTGCCGCGCATATGGGCCTTGTAACGCTGATCATATGCGCCAATATATGCGCGTTCTCGCAATGTTCTCAAATTAAGCGCTTTGCAGTTAATAATACAGCATATATGTTTAAGTGAACGAAGAGCCGTGGGCATACGTGCATACGTAAACAAGCTTGCGGCACTCAGGTGCTGGTGCACTGGGAATGACATTGGAGCTCTACGCCAAAAATTGTACGCACTATAAATCAGTACCGAAACGCAGGGAGTGGTATAATGATCGTAACTGCGTTTACATTTAGCAACAAATCGTCTCGAAGGAGACTGGCGACCTATAGATCCAAGTACAACGGTCGGATGAAATTTTCGAATGCGGCAAGCAATTAACCCAAGTGTAAAAGGGCATTGCTGAACTGCAATGTAGTTGGTTTAATTCATTCCCATAATATTTACAAAATATCTCGTCTCTGACAATAACCGCCCATTCATTGAGACAAATCGACTACGCACAATCTTCACTGTTCATGTGTTAATTCTTGCGGTAAGATGTAATCGCAAACATTTGGCGCTTCATCTTGAAACAAGACCGGTAAGCGCGCTCATTGTTGTACGGCAGAATAAAGAACACGAACATGCACCGACATGTGTGCAAACTAGTGGAAGGTGAGTGAAGATGAAGGACCTATTACCGTGCTAGTACTGTGTGTACTGTCCAAAAGAAGAATAAAAAAAGACGTAAAAGAATGCCCAGTGCCGAGATGTAACGATTCAAGCTTTATTACTTTTCGACCTAGAATGCAACACCATTAGTTCCATGTGCTTTATACATGGGTAAATGTTATGACACAACTCATTACATGCACCACCCAGCCCAAATTATCACTATACTAGAGCTTATGGACGCATCGCAGTGTACTGCTTTGCACTTCATTGTCGCACAGGAGTTTTCTATCCCCAGTAGCGAACGGTTTGGTTGACCTCCCTGCCTTTCTGCTTCTTGCATTCTCTCTCCGTTTGTATAAAACGCACTAACTTGCGGGAGAGAAAGCGTTTTCCTATTTTAGAATTCAATTAATTGTCAAGCAATTATTTTGCAGTTCCAGTAACTAAAGCAGAAATGCGAAAACGAAACCGATTCTGTTCTGTTCCCCGCGCTCCCAGAGTGCGGCACCAGGGGGCAGCGCGCGCTGCGCGTCCGTTAGGAGTGGCAGACGGAGCTGCACATGTGTAGTCAGCCGGCATTTTTTGTGTCGCGTTGTAGAAGTTGTTAATTCGCCGTAAATATCTCTTGATTTGTACTCAAGAGTGGAGCAAGACCCCAAGGAAGAGAGATTGACGCATCGGGAGCGAAGAACGGAAACGATGGATGGTTACGCTGCTTGGGTCTCGGCACGTTCGAATTGGCAAAGTTCCGAATTTGTCGCTGTGTGGTGTACGCTTGTGCGCTCGTCATTTGCCGTCATCGCGCGGAGATATTTGCGCTGGATGTCTTTCACTTCGTGTACAAACCTCTGCACGCTGTGGCATCGAAGAAGTTGTCCTGTGTTTGGGTGCACGTATGCGCTTGGACACGGATAGCCTGCTTGCTCTCAACGGCAGAGTTCTGACTGGTGTGGTTTAAACCTGTTGCCAGCTTTGCGGGTCAATGTTGCCTGCCTGCCAAATTTGACGACGAAAAAACACCGTCAAATGTAGCGAATGCAACACGCCGTTTTCGAAGCGGACAGAGTTACCAGATCACACGCGCGCAGGCTCCCAGCTCCCGACAGTACCGGAAAGCTGCTGCATAACCCGCGCGCTTTCGAATCGCTTGCTTGTTGTGGGCCCTGTTCTCCGACGGTACGAAGCGCTTTCTTTCGCTGCACACGCTTTGGCTGGTCCGCGCGGGACGAGGCTTTCGCTGGATCTGAAACTGAAACGCGTCGGATAACGATATATCGCTGCGCGCTCTCGCTACAACGTTAGATAAGGGTTGCATCGCCTTGATTTGCACAGGCAGTTTCCTGACGGTTACGCTGCTCGCAATAAAGACTTTTCTGGAATTGACACGCGTCACATAACACTTGGGGCGCGATATATCGCTGCGCGCTCTCGCTACAACGTTAGAAAAGGGTTGGATCGCCTTGATTTGCAACAGGCAGTCTCCTGACGATTACGCTGCTCGCAATACACCGTTTGGAAACGGAGACGAGTCGCATAACTCTTGGTGCACGATATATCGCTGCGCGCTCTCGCTGCAACGTTAGAAAAGGGTTGGATCGCCTTGATTTGCAACAGGCAGTCTCCTGACGATTACGCTGCTCGCAATACACCGTTTGGAAACGGAGACGCGTCGCATAACTCTTGGTGCACGATATATCGCTGCGCGCTCTCGCTACAACGTTAAAAAAGGGTTGCATCGCCTTGATTTGCACAGGCAGTCTCCTGACGGTTACGCTGCTCGCAATAAAGACTTTTCTGGAACTGACACGCGTCGCATAACACTTGGGGCGCGATATATCGCTGCGCGCTCTCGCTACAACGTTAGAAAAGGGTTGGATCGCCTTGATTTGCAACAGGCAGTCTCCTGACGATTACGCTGCTCGCAATACACCGTTTGGAAACGGAGACGCGTCGCATAACTCTTGGTGCACGATATATCGCTGTGCGCTCTCGCTACAAGGTTAGAAAAGGGTTGGATCGCCTTGATTTGCAACAGGCAGTCTCCTGACGATTACGCTGCTCGCAATACACCGTTTGGAAACGGAGACGCGTCGCATTACTCTTGGTGCACGATATATCGCTGCGCGCTCTCGCTACAACGTTAGAAAAGGGTTGGATCGCCTTGATTTGCAACAGGCAGTCTCCTGACGATTACGCTGCTCGCAATACTCTGTTCGGAAACGGAGACGCGTCGCATAACTCTTGGTGCACGATATATCGCTGCGCGCTCTCGCTACAACGTTAGAAAAGGGTTGGATCGCCTTGATTTGCAACAGGCAATCTCCTGACGATTACGCTGCTCGCAATACTCTGTTCGGAAACGGAGACGCGTCGCATAACTCTTGGTGCACGATATATCGCTGCGCGCTCTCGCTACAACGTTAGAAAAGGGTTAGATCGCCTTGATTTGCATAGGCAGTGTCCTGACGGTTACGCTGCTCGCAATAGACTTTTCTGGAACTGACACGCGTCGCATAACACTTGGAGCGCGATATATCGCTGCGCGCTCTCGCTACAACGTTAGAAAAGGGTTGGATCGCCTTCATTTGCAACAGGCAATCTCCTGACGATTACGCTGCTCGCAATACTCCGTTCGGAAACGGAGACGCGTCGCATAACTCTTGGTGCACGATATATCGCTGCGCGCTCTCGCTACAACGTTAGAAAAGGGTTGGATCGCCTTGATTTGCATAGGCAGTGTCCTGACGGTTACACTGCTCGCAATAAAGACTTTTCTGAAACTGACACGCGTCGCATAACACTTGGGACGCGATATATCGCTGCGCGCTCTCGCTACAACGTTAGAAAAGGGTTGGATCGCCTTGATTTGCAACAGGCAGTCTCCTGACGATTACGCTGCTCGCAATAAAGACTTTTCTGAAACTGACACGCGTCGCATAACACTTGGGACGCGATATATCGCTGCGCGCTCTCGCTACAACGTTAGAAAAGGGTTGGATCGCCTTGATTTGCAATAGGCAGTCTCCTGACGATTACGCTGCTCGCAATACTCTGTTCGGAAACGGAGGCGCGTCGCATAACTCTTGGTGCACGATATATCGCTGCGCGCTCTCGCTAAAACGCTAGAAAAGGGTTGGATCGCCTTGATTTGCATAGGCAGTGTGCCCTGACGGTTACGCTGCTCGCAATACTCTGTTCGGAAACGGAGGCGCGTCGCATAACTCTTGGTGCACGATATATCGCTGCGCGCTCTCGCTACAACGTTAGAAAAGGGTTGGATCGCCTTGATTTGCATAGGCAGTGTCCTGACAACATTCGCCAACATGGCGCCAAGTTAGGTTCTACCAGGAGTGTCTAAGGGTCCGTTGCGCGGCCCTGGGAGACGGTCACCATTGGAACCGCCCCTACGCGAATTGGAATAAGTTAGCCGTGCAACATGCGGACTTCCTATGGAGGATGAAACTTCCGGAGCTTCAACAAAGTAAGAGCAAACACCTTTCTAATAATTCACCGTCAAATAACGTTCTGGTTCTTGGAGACGCTAGCGTAAGTGATAACCATAGAAGAACTCTAGCTTTAGGTCCTAAGCACTGTTTTGAGCCTAACGTAAAACCCGTTGACGTTTTAAGCATACCGCGCTGCATAACCAGGTTCGTCCCGGAAGAAGAACGCTCACGCTGTATTTCGGATTGCATTGCTAGCATTAAACAATCAGATCCTCATTTTAAGACGCCTGACCCTGTCCGACCGTTAGTTGATTACCTTGTGGAGCATAAACTTAGACCAGTAATATCTGACAAGGAAGGTTATTTCGTAATTATGTCAGATGACATGTTTTCAGAAAAAGCAATTTCAGCCATAGAAAAGAATTTGTAGCCAATAAAACTCAACCCTTCGGTAGTTAAGCAACGTGCGGTTGACCTCTTGTCAAGACATAATCTTGATAGGCTAGCCTGTAATGTCAAGAAAGCTAAATCCCTCACCTTAGAACTGTTTTTCTCGGCCAAGACCCATAAACAAGAAATTCCTTTTCGTGCTATAGGGTCAGAGAAAGGGACGTGGCAGTTCTGTGTCGCTAGTTATCTACAGAACTGCCTAGCTTCAGTAGTTTTTTCAGACCCCTTTTGCCTACGTAATTCTCAGGCACTAGTTCAGTATTTGAGAGAGGATAATCCTGGTGATTGTACAGCTTCGATATGTATAGCTGGATATCGAAGACCTGTATTATTCCTTGCCGCATGACGGGTTGCTAAATTCCGTAAATGAGTGCATTAAAGAACAAGTGCAAGAGTCGGCTTTTATTGCCAGATGCGGTGTTTCCACGGGAGCTTTTCTAGAAATTCTTTCAATGTACTTGAAGTCAACGCTGATTGGGTGGAGAGATGGCGTTTTTCTGCAGAAATCAGGCATTTGTATTGGCTCAGATGTTGCCCCTATTCTTAGCAACATTTACCTGAGTAAGGTTGACAACTGCTTAAAGAAAGCCTTAGGTGATAGCGTTATCAAAATATTTCGTTACGTTGATGATGACCTGATTTTCTGCAATAGGGAAGAATTCGATTCCGCTGCTACCTCAGTAAGTGAGCAATTTAAACTTTATGGGGGAGGATTAAAGTTTACCGAGGAATTTCCTCAGAGACACGTAATTCAGTTCCTTGACATTTCCTTGATCTTCGAACAAAATTATGTTTGTTGGCAGTACTCCCCAAGATCTTCGAAGCCGTTGCTAAACTTTCAATCCAAGCATTCTAAATTAGTAAAAAACGGAATTGCCATGTCGTGCCTTAAGTCTGCCCTCACCAGATCCTGCATGCACAAAATGAGCGCCAGTTTTAATGCGCAGGTCTGGCGCCTATTAGAAGCAGGTTATACTAGTGTAGCGGTGGCCACTGTGGCTGAGCGTCTAAAGTCGGTTTCGAGAGGGACGGACGTGATTACAGAAAGCAGTAATAGCAAAAAAAGAGTAGTGACTATTCCGTATATTCATTCAGTGTCGCACAGGCTTAAAAAAGTTGCTAGTAGATATGATGTTAATGTTGCTTTCACTGCTCCCAATAAGCTAGGCAAGATATGCGCTGCCGTACAGAATAAAAAGGAGCGGGTAAAAGGCAAAAAACGAACAGATATTTGTCCAGTGAAGCACAATAAGAACAACTGTTTCACTGACTGTCGTATGGGTGTGGATTATAATATTCCCCTTAGCTGTGGCCAGTTCTACGTAGGGCAAACGGGACGATGTATCAATCAGAGGCTAATGGAACATAAAAGGTCGTTAACCAGCGGATCGCCTTCTAATCTTTCGCTACATTGCCGAGATTGTAACTGCACGCCAGAGTTAGATGAATGCGCGATATTGTACAGGCATAAGAATGAAGATACGCGTCTTATGGTAGAGGCATGGCATATCTATAATGGTGGAAGTGCGTGCGTGAGTCAGCCTTCGATTACATTGCATAAGGAAGAGGTTAAGTGCCTTAACAGTTATCTTTCACGTAGTCAGGCACGTGTACCCGATTGACACGTGGTATTACCATTCCTGAGCATGCGCAGATGAGTTCTGTGTCTTCTTTCTTTTTTCGCCTCAGTGCTCCCTTCAGTTGATAGTCGGCGTTCGTGTTGTCCACTTCTCTACTCTTGTGTCGTGTCTGCACGCCTCACTTCTATTTTTGCATAATGAAGGTACCAATGTGACGCTCGCTGTAAAGATCCAGGGCCAGTTTATGGCGAGTTTGCCCAGCCCGTCCACCAAAATGTTACGGGGAGAAAATATACGTGTTTACAATATATACAGTTACAAGGTTGTAGCTCAGTGGACAAGGTAACACCATCTACCGATCTTCGTAACACTCCAACCTCCTCTTTACCTCCAAACGTCCTTCTGTCCACAGCGGCACAAACTCGTACACGACAATATGTAACAGGCTTACTATTTTATTAGTTCACAGCTTTCATAACATTTACCGCACTAAGGAAGGTTCAGCACGCATACAACTAATCACGGAGTTATCTATACGTGTAGAGCAGACATAACTTGTGCGTTTGTTAGATATACAAGCAGAAATGCGTTGAACAAAGTCTTTTCATCTTTTCACATTACAAGATATACCACCGACAACACACGTGCCTCCCCAGCTTCAAGTAAGTTCCATATCTCGAAAACGGAAACATGTGGTTACGAAAACTTCCTTGCTTTTTGAAAGCTGACGTAAAGAAATAAGCCATTTTGGAGTTTTGTATTATGTGTCCGAAGGTAGAATATCAAACGAGAGGTGCAAATCGGATGTTGTAATAGTGCATTATCCATGCGCTACTCAAGTTGCACCAAACATAGCTAGCTATCAGTATGCAAAGCATTGGACCAGCAACCATATGTATGTCTCGCACGTTGGAAATATATTTCACTCATAATTCTGCGTTCGAAATGAAAAATTCATTCTATTTCCAGCTACAGATAGTGCATAACATATCTGACCTAAAGCAAGAAGAGCTGGGAAACAAGAATAATGTGTAGAGTACGCGTCACCCTTGTGTAGAGCACGCGAACGGTAGCCACTGGGGTTCTCCGTAGCGAGCCAGCGACGTCTAACGGTAGCGGCTGATCCCGAGATCATATGCGTCAGCCGCGCGTGCGCAGACACTTATCTTGAGCCCAGCACTTACCGTTAAACGCCTACATGTGCACCCTAGTGTTATGCTGCTTTTCATGTGTCTCAGTTTACTTAAAACAGATCCGAATTTACCGATTTATTCACGTGTTCATAGCTGAAAACAACACGGAAAACCACAAAAACATCTTGAAGAGGCCGCGCAAGACGAGCGCTCTCCATTCGATGGTGTCATTATCAGTGCGCAGGAAAAGAAACGCAATATCCTGTAATGTAATGCTACACTATGAGACAGTTTAAAAATTCAAATTCACTGTCATACAAATCTAATGATGGCAGGCTTACAATACGCGGTCCTTTTTGCCTGATATAGTAGGCCTCAATATTCTCCCTCGTAGTTTGATTTATATGCGCGGGAAATATTGAGGTGTCTTCATAGATCGGAGCGCACCGATGCTCAGAGCAATGCCGCGCGACATGTGAATAGGCATCACCCGTTAGCGAGCGCCTATGGTCAGACACTCTAATGTTCAGGCATCGACCTGTTTGGCCGATATAGACGTGATCGCATGAAAATGGAAGCTCCTAAACAACTCCCATTCTACAGTGCACAGGCGGGGACGTGTGCTTAACAGTGCAGCGTTTGCCAGTGCGGTCACGTCTATATCGGCCAAACAGGTCGGTGCCTGAACATTAGACTCTCTGAGCATAGGCGCTCGCTAACGGGTAATGCCTACTCACATGTCGCACGGCATTGCTCTGAGACATGTGTACTCCAATCTATGAAAGCGCGACAACACTTTCCGCGCATAGAAATCAGACTACGAGGAAGATTATTGAGGCCTGCTATATCACGAAAAAAGGATCGCGTTAAGTATGCTAAAAAGGTGAGGCGTGCAGACAGGACACAAGAGAAGTGGAGAACACGAACGCCACTTCTCTTGTGTCCTGTCTGCACGCCTTACCTTTTTTGCATAATGAATCCTTACCAACTAGCTCAGCTTTCTGTCGTTCTACGCGCTATGTAAGCACGCAATCGTTGAATTTGTATGACAGTGAATTTGAATTTTAAACCGCCTCATAGTGTAGCATTAGGTTACAGGATTTTGCGTTTTTGCCTTTGCACTGATAATGGCGCCATCGATGGGAGAGCACGTGGCAATGGGTTGTAGTACTTAAGTTTGTGTATGCCTTGGAATAAAGTTAGTTGTGAGTTCAGCGCTGCCCAGTGTGTTCCTGCCTTCTGTCTTCGTGGTCTTGCGCTGCCCCTTAACCCATTAAAGACCAGCGTGACCATATGGTCACAGTAGTCTGCACAGTGGATTTCAATTAATTACGATTAACAAAACGGCACCAAAATCGCCTTTGACGTGCCGTTTGACAGATTAGAGTTCCCTTTATGGATACCAAGTGGCAGCAGCTGTCAGTCGTTTTGTGGGAGCCCCTTGCAAAGGCGGGAATAAGTGTTGGTCTGGGAGTAGCGTTGCCATGCAGTGCTCCAAGGGGTAAGCGTGTTTTTTTTTCACTACTACTTTAAGCAATAATCAGACATCCTTACCTCCGTATCGTTCTTTGAACATGTGACCTTCGATGAGCATTTGTGAAAGATTAATGTTTGATTTATCCATGAACGAGCGTGTTATCTTGCGCGTTGCCATATGGTCACGCTGGGCCTTAAGGTTACCTAACTTTTTTTTTTAACTGCATTCTCATCTCTTGCACGGCTGCTGGCGCGTTCTCGCAGTGGTTATTTCTTATCTTATTGTCTGAATGGGTTGATGTTGCGAGAAATAGCGAAGATAGTCGGAGAGGAAGATGACGACGTGTCAGTGATTTAGATCGAGCCGCCAGAGGCTAGCACCTATTCGGATGAAGACTCGGTCGATGAAGACTCGGGTGGGCTCATTGACAATCTAAGCAGGTGGCATCTATGAGCCGGCGCTGAAACTGTTTTCTCTGACGGACGCCGCATTGGTGGATGCGACTCGTACGGTGACGACCACGGCGAGCAAGGTGACGGTACATCAGAGGTTTCTTCTGTAGTTGATGCGGCCATTCCTGCAAAATTATCCACTGTTTCTAAGTGGACGAAGGGTGATCTCCAGATAAGCCTTGGCATATTTCCCGACCCAAACTTTGCTGCTTACAAGGACTTTTCACCTGTTGAGTTGTTCGAACTTTTTGACAAAGCCGTCGCGGAGCTACAAGTCGAACAAACAAGAACGTATGTGTTATTTTTGAATATGCCCGATCCGGAGGTTACCAAAGAAGAATTAAGTTTTCTTGGAGTGCTCGTTTTGTCCGGCTATAACCGCTTGCCAGGGAAAAAGTGCTATTGGGACAGCGGCACGGATATGCGAAACACGATGGCCTACAATGCTGTGCGAAGAAATCGCTTCGTACAGATAATGCGATTGCTGCACTGTGCCAAATGCAAGCCTATCACTCAGTGACAAGTTGACAAAGTTGTGTCCATTGATGGCACTATTGAATGCAAGGTTTCTGGAGCATTTGCAACCTGTGCGTCACCTGAGCTATGACGAAAGTATGATCGAGTATTATGGTCGTGATGGCTGTAAAGTTTATGCGCGGAAAGCCTATCCACTTCAGGTATAAAGTATGGTGCCTAAATGCCAAGAACAGATACCTTGTAAACTTCAAAGTGTATCAAGGCAAGCAGGGGATCCCAGAACATCTGAAAAATATGAAAAGGACTTCGGAAAAGCAGCGGCGCCACTTCTTCAAATGGTGGAAGAACTCGCAGCAGAGACGCACGACTTTCCTTTCTTTTTCTATTTTGATAATTTATTCACAAGCATGCTGCTACTCAGGCATCTCAAGGCACAGGGCTGAGCGACAATGGGATAATTGTTGTCCGCTGGATGGACAATTCTGTAGTAACAATCGTAAGCACCATTCACGGCGTAGAGCCAATGTCATCTGCAGACAGGTACTCTCGTGTTGAGAAGAAGCGAATCAAGGGGGCCCATCCAAATACTGTTGCTCAGCAGAAGTTTTATAGGAGGTACGGACCAGATGAATGCAAATGTAGGCGCCTATTGGATTGCAATCCGTGGCAAAAAGTGGTGGTGGCCCATTTTCACTTGGCTTTGTTATGTACCTACCAGCAACGCTTGTGCGCTAATTCGTAGCACAGGGTTCAACGTCAGGCAGGTGGAATTCCGCAGGCAAATTTCACAAAGCTGTACCTGATGCGATGGGACAATAAGCCTAGAGGACCTGGTCAACGCAGAATCCCAAAGACTGGTGATGTCCTGAATGGTACACGGTATGACCGAGTGGCCCACTTTGTTGCACCAATACCTAATGGCAAGAGGTGGAGGTGTGCATGAGATAATTGCAACAGCGTGGTGCACACACAATGCCCAAAGTATGACGTCGGCTTGTGTATTCCTTGATTTAAGCCATATCACACTAAATAAGTGCTCGACTATTCGCTATGTATGTTTTTTGTGATGTGTCATGGCTTGAAATAAATGTTTTTAACTTCGCGTATTTTGCTGTAGCGCAAGGGCCCAGTGTGACCATATGGTCACGGGCTATATTTCGAAAACTAATTAGCCAAGAGTAATAATTTCTTGCATATGAATTATTAGTATAAAGGTAAGTTAATATATTAGATTTATTTCAATATAGCAAGAAAAAAAGGAAACCGGTCTCTAATAGGTTAAAGATGTTCAACCAGTACCAACTTGTCCAGATGTCGATCCTTCTATAGTAAGCCACAGAAAACTGTCTGCATTGGGGCTATAGTTCACAAGGCAACTAATTGTGTTGTGTCCTTCCTATCCACGGATGTATTCTTGCGTTGAAACTTTGGAGGACGCTTAAGCTTCGCCTTTAAGAGTGGAATGCGATGGCATTCAAAGATCCACGACTGCTTCGCACGCTTCCCGGCAACTGCAGCTCATGTAACCGTAGTTTTTACCGGGAAACGCTGGCAGCCAACGCTACGCACGAAGGCTGGCTTTCTGGCAGAAAGGCGGCCTCCTGCGTGGGCCGCGATGAACCTTTACGTGCGAAAACCACGGTCTGATTATGAGGCACGCCGTAGTCGGGGACTCCGGAAATTGTGACCATCTGGAGTTCTTTAACGTGCGCACAAATTTAAGTGCACGGGTGTTTTCGCATTTCGCCCACATCGAAATGTAGTCGCCAAGGCCGGGATTCGATCCCGTGACCTCGTGCTTAGCAGCCCAACACCATATCATCATCGGCAGCAGCAGCCTGATTACGCCCACTGCAGGGCAAAGGCCTCTCCCATACTTCTCCAACAACCCCGGTCATGTACTAATTGTGGCCATGTCTTCCCTGCAAACTTCTTAATCTCATCCGCCCACCTAACTTTCTGCCGCCCCCTGCTCCGTAACCCTTAATGACCATCGGTTCTCTTCCCTCCTCATTACATGTCCTGCCCATGCCCCATTTCTTTTTCTTGGTTTCAACTAAGATCTCATTAACTCGCATTTGTTCCCTCACCCAATCTGCTTTTTTCTTATCCCTTAACGTTACACCCATCATTCTTCTTTCCATAGCTCGTTGCGTCGTCCTCAATTCCATAGCCACTAAGCAACCACGGCGGGTAGACCGAAGGAAGTATGGACGCCCGAGGAAGAAGCGGCTTACCAGGAAGAGCGTCGTACTGCCAAGCGAGAAGCGATGGTGGCCACCGAGCTGATCCGGTGCACCGCGCCCAAGCTGCGGCTGAGAAGAGGCGACGCCGAGTCGAGGCTCCCGAGTTTCAGTCCAGGGAACGCGAGAGTCGGTGCCTGAACGCTCGACGTCGCCGAGGAAGCGATTCCGGTCTGCGATTGCTGGACAACTTCCAGCGTCAAGCCCGCCGAGACAACCTCGCAAAACCTAGACACGACTTAGCCAAGCCTACCAAAAACTTAGCCGAACCTAGCAGAACCTCGGAGAACCTATAAACAACTTAGGCAAGTCACGTAAAAGCTAGCTGATCGCAAGCTCCACCGTTCACTCCAGCCTTGCACCACTATAGTGCAAGCTGCGCACGTTTTTTTTTTTACTTCATTTTCTTTAAATGCGGTTCTGCTTTCGCTAGCCATGCTGTTACTACATAAAAACACGCCGCTCATTCCAAACTCACTCCAATAACCTGCGTAGGGCTTCCGATAGTTCACCGACCATGTGCATCCTGTGCGAGCTTATCTTTCATATAGGCAAGAAGAATCAAAATATAACACGCAGCATCAAGCGGTCTGAAGTTGATCATCCTTGTTTCCGTCAGGGCAGAGAGAGGGAGCATGCCATCATGGTCCTGGCTAATTTTTGCGCAATTTGGTAATGTGTCGTACATTGTTTAAATATTGAATTAGGTATATCGAAGTAGTAAAGGGGCAACATACTGGCCACTCAGGCGGGCAAGAAAGAATGTAATTCTTTGATTTCACTCGAAATCGGTCTTATTAGCAATATCAATTATTATTCGCTTTCCTATAAATATACTCCTTGAAAACATCTGATTAGTATATATCTGCATCAGATAAAGTAACCATTATAGATACATGTTGCTTTTATGCCAGTCATAATCAACTGTACACCCACACTGCTTAACTTTAACTTCCTTGCTGCATCAAGTTAACTGCTTATGGATGCCATTTCTACATGTGGTTAGAACTTCATCCATGGCTTAGCACACTTCTACTTTTCGGCTTCAATTAAGGTTTTATTTTGTTTCGAAAGCTTGCAAGCAGCACGTATTTAATTTCTAAAGGCATATTTTATGCCACACTTCATTTTTGGGGGTATTATGTATGTAAAGAATAGGAAAAAACATTTCATGCATCAAAATGTTTTAAGAACGTTTTGGAAATTGGCAGAGTAAAAAAATAGCCATGAACAAGCTAGCAAATGCGTCATATCAGCAAGCTGCACTCAAAGCCTCACGCGTGTACTGAGTGGTAAAAAGTGGTGACCTGTCGGCATATGCAGCTGTATTCCGTGACAGTTGTGCGTGTGTTGCGTGTTCTTGCAAGCTGTCACTATAGAACAGCTGCAGAGACTGCGCCATTGCAGCGAACACAAGCGAGTATAGATAGCAATATATGGCGATTGCATCACGGCGATATTTTACACATTCCGCCATTTTCTTCAATGCGTGACGTATACGCGACGCGAATAAAATGGCGCTGATTGCCCCATTTTGCTTTCGTAACGTGACGCCAACTTGACGTTTTGCATAAGAAACTTAAATGAAGCCACTGAACGTAAGGTTCTCGGTAAAGCAAAACAGTTGTACTCCGCAGTAAAAATAAAGCAGCTAGCTCAACGCGCATGATTATTCCGTCGAAAACGCTTCTCGTTTCCATCGTCTGCTGCGTACAAGCCATCGTCTGCTTCATTAGCTAGGATGCGTGTCCCCGGGAAATGGAATGAGTCATCGTACGTTGGCGTCAACGCGCTCGTTTTCTGCCGTGGTACAACCTCAGCGACCCACCAGTGGTGATGCGCACATGTTCGAGGCCACGTTATCGCTATCTTGCGAAACGCAAGTGACCCAGCCCGACTCGGCTAGCAGAGAAAGGCCGAATATCACCGATAGCGTTGCGCGCGCCAGAGTAATCCGCTTGCGCGACGCAAGCACCGGCACTGCCATCTCTTGTTCACTTCGCTGGTTATTCGCACCGCGGGAGGAAACTTCAAGGCGCCGCCTTCCGTACATTCCCTCTTATAAATTAAAGAGACGCCGTTGTCATACCTTTTGATTGTACGAAAAGGCGTTAATCTTGATTGCAATACAAACGCATCAGTGAAAAGTAGACAACGTTGCAGAAAGTTTGCTATGTTCAACCAATATTATGTCGTATAAACGCGTTCATTTAAGAAATGATGGCCTAAAACACAGATGCCAACACCACCCGAGAGCGATGCAAATACTATAAGCACGCGTTATGAACAAAAGATTTTCATGGCACCAAATGACGGGGAAAATGTGGCGATACGCATTCCTCTCGGCTGCCATTGCATATGGCTGCTCATTAGCATAACTCGAGCGGCTCGTCGCACCACAAATTACGGCGTAAAATCTTTGCAATAGCGGCCCAGCGCAACGTCACGCAACGTCAAATTGACGTTTACGAAACGGCCCTTCCTGAGACGCTCTCCACAGCCTATTCCTTCAGCCAATCAGCAAGCTGTCATGGCGCATATCTTGGATAGCCACCACATATTCGTGCAATTGCAGATGCATTGCACTGGCTTCTGTACGCTACCGCTCACTTTCTTTTTGAAGCGCTAACGTCGCAATATAGCTGCCAAGGACCAAAAGAATGTATTAGTCGATAAAATGTGCAGCCCCTCGTCACGTTTCGTCATCTTGATGAAAACGCAAAATTGCATTTTGCAAAACTTCCGGCACAAATTTCAGGGCACGTGAGCTCTCCACAGCCAATCAGAGAGTCAGCATGGCGGATAATGGCGGCTAATGCGTGAAACGCATGCGGATAACGCCGGATAATGGCGGATAACGCGTGTCGAGAATAGCGCCCTCAATGTCGGCGATACTATCACTTTCGCGTGACGCAGAACGCGACACGTTAGATGATTCGAGAGGTTGTGCTCAACCAGCCAATAGAGCGCTCACTGAAAGGAATCGTCCGAGACTACGTCCCATGTTACGACATGATGTGATTGCAATACATTTTTAAAAGGTGGCGCAGATGAGATGAATGTGCAGTGCTTGAAAAAAGGATGACCGCACCAATGCGACGCATGCTGTACCCGAACAGAACAGCTGGCCTCTTAACTGCGACGCGGAAACCTGAACTCGCATCTAGAAAAATATGCCAGCGTCGTCTGCTGTAAAAGATAGTTGCCAACTTGCCTGTAACACCTTTGCTCCGCCGAGTGGTTGCCAGCAGTCATCAGACTGCGTCGTCCAATCGGAGTGCCCGTGCGATCTGCTCATACGGGTTCAGCGTGCCCCAAAATTTGGGACACGATTCCATAGAGAGTCATACTTACGTAAAGAGCGGACACTCGAGCCGTTTCGCGGCCGAGCAAGTATGGGTCTGACCACCCGCCAGGCGGCGTCGTGATTTGCGCTTCCATTTCATCTCAAAAGTCACAGCTTGTCATACATCTACTGCGTGACGTCTACGTATCCCGTTTGCATAGGGACGTTGATGCTGCGACGCTCATGTGCCGCCGCTTACGCCCACTCCGCCACGTTTTTCCACGTGCCGCCTTACTCGTGCGGTAAGGTGTTTTCTTTTCTCTGCAGACATTTTTTTTGCCATTTCTTGCCTTTCGAACAGTGTTAGCAAGATGTTTGTTATGCTGGGTGAGCGTATTTTGAAAGCGTAGCATACAATTTGAACCGCGCCACCCGTTTACCGCGCAGCCATCGGCTTGTTTTTGCACCCATCTTTTCCGGAAGAGCATTTGCATTACTTCCAACGCGTAATTTTCCAAAAGTCCCTCGCAAGACCTTCACATTAAAGCACAGAACTCGTTATATGCGGTTCACGCGTACCATCACTCAAACGTTTCATTCCGAGCGGCTCGAGCAGTGTAATACGCATTTGGGATCATCTTGTGAAGGATCTCAAATGCACTCGCGGCATGCTGCATGCGCCTGGCCCTGTTCCCAAGTGCGACTTTTACTTGACGCCTTGCTTTTCATTGCTAAAACATTCTTCTTATAGTTTGTGTATTTATCAAGTCTGCGTTCCAGTATATTTTTCTGTCTGGTTTACTATGTAAACAAGAAAACGAAGAATTTTTTTTTTTTGTAAGTAACCACGGCTTCCTATTGTCTGCAACTGAGAAAAGCGGCTCAGGCAGGGTGAAAGAATTGCAATAAAGAGAGGCCTGATCGCATTATTTTTCCAGTTTGCATGAGCTGACTTAGCCTTGCTGGTTCTTCGAGAAGCTTGGCGGCTTTTTATTTATTCATTTATTCATTTAAAAGTACCTTGCAGGCCCCAAGGGGAGCATTTCCCAGTAAAATGTTTGCGATCCGCGAGTTTCTTATGTCAATCCGTATGGCACGCTTAAAAATTAAATATTAAAGCTGTTGCGCTCCACTAGAGACAACGTATTAAACAATTTTGCAGCCAAGGGTATATCAGCATCGAAAGCATCGTCATCGAAACCGAAACCAAACGAGAGCTAAACCACACGTGTAAAACGTTGGAAGACAAAATTAGCCGTCTTATCAGTCGTTCAGGGCGCTCGTAGCAATCGCTCCGCCGCAGGGCCCTACGGGAGTGTCCGCTCGTTTCCGTTATGTTTCTCTACGACGATCCTGCACGATCCCGATCCGCCTTGGGCGTTTGCACCAATCGTGCACGTGCGCGGAACGGACGGGCCGATCGAGCGAGTTTGGGCCATTCAGCAGCTGGCAAACACCGCTACATCGAGGGGCCGTATAAGTACCGCAGTGATGCAGCTGCCTAAAATGCCTTCTCTGTCGTGCAGGTGAGTTCCCTCCAGCCACTGCAATATAAAAAATTAACAATTCGTGGGTTTTACTTGCCCAGTTTTCTATGTATAGGTATCGAGTGTGTTCACTTAGATAAGGTATTGATCCTAGCGGGTGGTGTGGAGTTGGATCCCGGATCCCCAAGAGATGAGCCAAGCAAAGAGCTTTCTTTTTTCATATAATATTCTTTCACTGTAATGCTGGCCCAAAACACAATGAAATGATGGCACCTATCAACGCTTTCAAGTAGGTACGAAATGTGCCTCAGCGAAAAATGTTGGGATATTCTCAATAGGCTTTCCCTGGTAAAAGACATGTTTCGCTTGTTAGGAGAGAACACAGACGCAGGTCTGTGTTACGCGTCGGCTACCACATTTTGAAGCTACCACAGTTGCTTCGAATAAGGCTTCCATTGTTGGTATATATACCACAGTTGGTTCTCCCAAAGATGGTTCGCTAAATGCTATCACGCTAGGTAGTCTTAACCGAACGACTTGATGAGCTCGAAAATTGCTTCCGCCGAGATCATTTGTTTCTACATGGTAATGAAGACAGTACCGCCGAATGGTGGGCCCCGTTTAGAAAAAAATTGAAGCCGTCAGTAGATGGATGGAACTTGCGTTGGGTAAAAATGAGAACGCATATCCCATCCGCACAGGCTAGACAAATTTACACTGGGAAAGTGTTGGCCTTTGGTTATCAAATTTACGCCTTTCATGTGTGTGTGCGATTCGAGAGAGGACCCGCCAGGCTGGTGCGATGGCCCTCGTTGCGGCTGCGCCCACCACTGATCCTGAAGACGCAGACCTGGAATATTGAGCAGCATTCGCCATTTCTCGGACATCTGTTGAGCAGCGGCGTAGAGAGTAACTGACCATCGTTGCTAAACTGGAAGAAGTAGACCATGACACCGAACGTGCTCGGCGCAGGAGACGAGAGCTTTTGATAGCTGCAGCACTCTCTGTCGGGGATTGTTCTATTTGGGCATATTCAAGGGAAATTTCGCGGCACGAAGTAATACTTCCGCACCTTCCTGACAGGCAGATTCAGAGAGAACTTTAGAATGAACCGCTCGACTTTCGATTACAATGCGAATGTTTGTGAGTCTACGAGGCGGCTAGACGAGAACTTGCGAGAGGCATTTACATTAGACAAAAGGTGTAGCGATAGGGCTGTGTCGTCTTGCTCTCTCTGCTGAGGACAAAAGTGTTGCCAATATCTTTGTTGTTGGCCGTTCTACGGTAAATGTGCCGTTCCGCGAGGTCTGTGCTACTGTTGTACGCAGAAAGGAGTCGCGTTACCTAAGTTTCCCCAGCGAACACTAAGTAGACGAGCAATTGAGCCGTTTCGCAGCTGTCTGGATTTCCACTAGGCATGGGCGCCCTGGACGAATTCCACATTGAAGTGTCCCCTCCAAAGGACCATGCCACTGATCATAATTATAAAGAGTGGTACAGCATTATATTATCGGCCATTGTCGACCACACATATATGTTTGTGTGCACTAATGTAGGGTCACTTGCAAAAAATCACGCTGCAAGCATCTTCCACCGGTCACGACTTCCCAAAGTGTTGGCTGAGAGCTTGTTCACAAGCAAAACAATAGTAGTTCAGCGTGTTCCAGTTGGTCTTGTGCTGCTTGCTTACTAGGTCTTCCCTCAGCAGTCGAAAATAATGAAGTCATATGCACAGCCTGGCCCGGTCGGGTCACCTGCACAGGTTTTCAACAAGCAGCTGTCGAGTGCCAGGGGCGTATTTGCAAATACACTTGGCATGTCGAAGGCACGTTTCCGTGTCTTGCGTCACCTCGAGTGCGATATCAAGGCCGTGCACTGCATCATTCGTGCGTGTTGTGTGCTGCATAAATTATGCGAGCAGCCTAATGACCGTTGCAACGCCACATGGGTCCATGCAATCAGAAATGAGGACACAAGACGACGTCAGCCACCTTGCACAACAAAGTGGGTGGAACCGCCTGCTGTTGTAGTAAGGAAGGTCCCCGCCAAACGGCTGCATTGCAATATATGATCTAATGTGCGCATGCTCTGAAAATTATTTCTGGTTCATTGTAAGAGTTTAAACTTCTTGGTACCTTAGCTTGTGCAGAAGATGATTGCTTCAAATGCCTCGGTCTCGATTCATTGTCATGGTAGTGTATTGATGTGAAATGCGTTTAACTTAACCAGTAAGTTCATTATCGCGCCGATGTACGTTTGCTGCATATACAAGCTACTTCATTCGCGAGTGCACGAGGCATGCATAGTGTCATATTATGAGACGTGCGCTTACAAGGAATGTCACTTCAGCACTTCTTTGCCATTCACTTTATGTTCTCCATTTATTTGCAGTTTTCATGTGTTTCCTGTCATTAACGCGTAGGTGAAAGCGTGTAAATGAAAATCTGATTATATCGCTGTGTTAGTGACCCTTGCTATGCGAAAATTACAAAAAAAGAAATGTGAAACAAGGCTTGGTGTATGCATGCATAACAACGTCGAAGCAGGTTGTTTTCCAGCGTGTTTAGTTGCAAATTAGTGCTGGTATACATGGCAATTTTGGCATTATGTTGCTTAATATAATATTACCCTTCACCTTCTTTATCAATTCTCATTTGCCACACACTTCGCGCTTGCAGATGCAGTCGAGCTAACACATTTTTTTTTTTAATATGCACCAACAAGCCCAGCTAAGGCCCTTCTTCAGCTAATACAGTTGAACACCTTTATAAGACAGTGCTTGGGCCCACTGAAATCAATCATTATACAGGTCACTTTGCTGTGAACGTCACGCACTGCCTACAATGGAAGTGGGGCAGAATTATTCCTTCGTTACTCAGGTAATTTCGTTGTAGAGGCGCGAGAGAGTAAATAATTCGCTGTGTGGGATTCTTCCTGGTAGTAGAGTAAGATTGACCAGAATGTGAAACAGAAGATTATGAACGGTTTTATTGGCTGTTTGTTTCTGGTTCAAAATATTTTCCTATCATGCGTATCATGCTGGCATTCATGTCACTGCATTACGCTCGGAGGTGCACAAGCATTCGCATTATCTTGTGCCCTTTCTTCTCCGACTTCCTAGCATGCAAGAGCAGATTGGGTGCGGGAACAAACGCGCGTTAATGACACCTTAGTTGAAATTGAGAAAAAGAATTGGGCATGGGCAGGACATGTAATGAGGAAGGAAGATAACCGATGGTCATTAAGGGTTACGGACTGGATTCCAAGTGAAGGGAAGCGTAGCAGGGGGCGACAGAAAGTTAGGTGGGCAGATGAGATTAGGAAGTTTGGAGGGACAACATGGCCACAATTAGTACATGACCGGGGTGGTTGGAGAAGTATGGGAGAGGCCTTTTCCCTGCAGTGGGCGTAACCAGGCTGATGATGATGGCATGCAACATTTCTTCTTGGTGGCTGGCCAGGAGCGTCTGCACAATAGTGAATGGCCGCTTGCGACCTGTTGCAACATTGCTAGTGCCGGCACTAGCATCGCCATTACTGTCATCAACGATTTTCCTAGTGTCCAGGTCCCGTGCTCGGCCTTCAATGCTGCAGAAAGGCGAGGATGCTTCGTCAGGGATGGCATCTCTGCTTGCAGTAGGAGTAGCTACTGGCTCGGAGGCTGCCACCTCGCCATCGGCGTCGACAGTTAAACTGTCCTCACACGATCCAATCGCTTGTCCGCCTTCAGGCAGCTCTCTGATTTCTGGCATCTGTGCAAGGCAAGGCATCAAAAGAAATGTAGTACTCTACGCACCACATTTTTACATTCGCTTTACAGAAATGCAGTTTTGTGACGCCTCCACATGTCGCGCATTGAAATTATGTTCTCGCCAAACATGCAAGGCTGTGTTTCGAGTGCACCTATTGGTCAGTTGTTGAGCGCAACGAATGCCAGAAATAAAAGAAAATGGAGGGGTAAATCTGTTAATCAGCCAATCATACCATGAGCTTAAACAATCACTGGTACACTGCTTCCCATGACGCACTGCTGCTTGGAATAAACAATGGATGCTTGCTGCTTGTTCGGAGTTTCAGACATTTCTGGCGATTTCTTTACCATTTTTCGCACTGGTGTCAGCCAAGTGCATCCAGTAAAGGCAATAGTTTGTCATGTTTAGCTGTATCAGCTACATTTTTATTCAGGTGAAATAACAGAACACTGCGGTTCTCGCATATATGAGTACAAATGAAGGAACCTTCGATTGAAGTTTTTCATGAGGCCTTCACTATACCGTCTGTCATAACTTCATTGCCACTTTGGGACGTTGGAGATCAATCGCGTACAATGTGTTTTGTTTTGCTTTTTAATATTGTAGACATACCATGTTCTTCTAACAGCGGAACTGTTTAAGCTTGAGTTCCAGCCGTGCCCGGCGACCGCTCAAAACTCGGCGCACCTAGACAAAGGGAAGTGGCGAGGTGGAACGGCTAATCGAGACATAGAGAGGCACCAGCTAAGAGCGCGCGTCGCGGCGCAGGTGTTTAGGTGAGGAGGTGCGCAGTGGAGGCTTTGCTGCGCCTAGCGATGACCTAGGCTCTGACGTGAACGTGCACTCCTAGTTGAGAGACACGGCGTGCGCCGGCGGGATCAGTGCTCGATCCACCGTTAACATGGGCAGACCTGAGGAAGGTGCTCTCTCCCGAAGAAGAAAAGAAGCGATGACGTAGAAGGAGGCGACCAATGAGAGGCGATGGGCAAGTGTTTCTGTGCGGCGCGCCGTTTCGCAACATGGAGTCGACTCGTCCCGAACGCCAGCTGAAGTTTGCGCGAGAATGCAGTCAATAAATCGGTAGCGGCGCCGACGGCCGCCTCGCCCGCCGCCGGTGCTTATGCAACAAGGCGGCGGCTGGTGCTGCCTCAGCGACACAGCTGCTTGCAGACGTCGCAACCTACCGCTACCACGACCTTAAACGTTCACGTCCGACACCCTGTGTTTCCTCCGAATGTAATTCGCAGTGGGTGCTCTTCGATTTGTCGTCCCGGACTGGCTCAGAACCGTACGAGTAGCTGCGTACACCAACGCTCATTGGCTATTTCTACAGTTTTCTTGACCGTCAATACCACGTGACTATAGTGCACTACCGGGCCTACCCGCGGTGGAGGTGAAGCAGGCCTGAATCACTCCCTATTCGTGGGCCGATCCCGAATATAGTGCAAAACAGGACCGACACACGGCGGAGGTGCATTTCGCCATTAAGGGGCCCACATACACAGCTTCGCTGGTCATTCTTCTTCACAAAGTGGAAGGACACTCAATGGTTTTATATCATTTCACAGTTAATTACATTCTTTCACAGCATATTCAACTTGCTAACAGAATTATATTCTCTACTATTAGTGCAACTCAACAAATTTGTGCTGGCACTTTTCTGCCTAAGGATAGAAGTGTGGTGTTTTCGCAGCGTTCAAGTAACCCAGACTGGCTGGAATTTTTTAGGTTTATAATAAAGGAAATCGTCATGTCAGCCCTGCGAAAGTGGATGTTCAGCCAAGCTGTTGAAAACCACAGCTACAACTACTGAGGGGCGTATGCAATATGCTTTGTGGCTTTAGAGTAAAGGTAACAGTGCTATTTTGAACTAATAGTAGGAATGAGAGTAACGGTAATTTTTTACAGCACGCCGCCGCCCTTCGCGCTGCTTCAACAACATTGAAATCAGTTGCTAGGCTGGTTATTCTATATACACCCCACGTAGCACCCCACGTCGCAAGCTGACGTCGCCGCGGCAGCTTCCACAACAGTAATTTTTAGCGGGAAACGTATGCTGGGAGCGCTATGCGCCTCCATATGTGTCACGAGCGCCTATCTGTTATGTGGTCCGGATGCGTGTTTTGAGCTTGGTATTTATTGAAATGTATGCTGTTCTTTTTGTTGTATGCATGATTTCAAAGCATTCATGTATTTTTACCTTCGCTTTGCTGAATGCTGGTGGCGTCGCCTTTAAAGGAGTATGAGTGCTGGTAGAATTCGGCGACAGAACGACCGCCGGTAGTCGAGGAACGGACGACCAGCACCGAGGTCAGGAAGACCAGTCCCATTTATTTGTATTAAACGAGCTTCTAGTGCGTTTCCTGGCCAATCGTATTCGTGCAAACAAACAAAAATTTCGGGCCGAACTATTCATATGGCAGATTAGCCAGCGAAGCTGTCGATCATAGACCGAGCGACTATGGAAAACTCCGCGTCCAGAAACTTTCTCTTGAATTTCGAATTCGACCCGATGAAACACGAAATAGGTGGCAGCTCATGCTTCTGCCGCTTGGACGCAGATTCAGACGCCCTAACTTGACGCTTAAGATCGGCTTCCAGTGCGCGATCTTCATCGGTAGCTTGCGCTCGACGCCGATGATTAGACTCTCGCAGCTGCTCTCGCTGACGTTCTTCGGAGCCAAAAACACTGGCCACATTTTCCGCTTTCGCAGGGGTATGTTGTCGTTGGTTGTACTCGCGTCTCTGCTGTCGATGACTCACCTCGTACTCCGCTTGTTCTTATACCATGCACAATATGCGTTAACTCCCCATTTTTCCCATTTTCGTTGTAGTTACAGCTGTTGCAAGGGGCTGCCTCTGCAATGCACAATTCGGTTCTTACACACTGTGGTGGCTACCGCAACACACATCCCCGTGTTTTCCCGCCACAACTGCCGCGCCGTTGTATTAGAAAATTTCGCTGCATTCGGTATTCCAGCAAGCGCGGGTGGTTTGCCTGTTGAGCGGGGGCGTAAACGTGAGCGGCTAGATTGATGGCGGCAGCTGGTGGTGCAAAGCTCAACCAGAGCCGATCACTATATTCTTCTTAGCTGCTGGTGCAAATTTTCGACAGCGGCGTAATCGTGTTCACAATTACGCCGCTGCCTAAAATTTGCACTAGCAGGAGGTTACTGCAATTTTAGCTTTGTGTTTGTCTGGTTGAACTTTACGCCACCAGGCAGCTGCATCGCTCCGGCCGCTCACGCTCAGGCCCCCAACCACAGCGTTGTCATCTGGTGAAATGGGCCACCAGATTTCAGAAATCTGGTGAAAATGTAGAGCTCCTGGTGGCCAGGCCAGCAAACTACTACACCAGACGAAATCTGGGAATAGCTGGGGAGAACCACTCTACCGAAATTACCGTCTACCCGCGCTGCTCATCCAAACATTTAACACTAGGTAGCGCCTCTGGCCGCACGATTCTAAGGCCTATATTTGTATTTGTTTATTCCTCATGAAATCCCTGTGGTGCTGTGCTACTGCTAGGGTACAGTGAACTAAACCTTACTGTAGCTAAGGTGTATGCTAGCGTGTGATGCTAGCGCTCGGTTTCAACGCACGTATAGTTATAAGTAGTTTCAATAGAGGGCACCAGCTGTTATGGTGGAGGAATGAATTTACCGTGGGAAGCGCTGGAAGAGCAACGCCGGGCCACCAGCAACGTGTCAAGTGGCCAGCCAACATATGTGCGGACGCTCCGCTCGTTTCGCTGTCACAAAAAGCTGTTCCGCAGGCCGTCTTCGACCGGAAACTTCGTGAGCATTCTGCAACATTCTGGGCTGGAATTTTCAAGTTTGAAAATGCCATAGGGGAAAAGCCCTACCAGGAACTTGCATTGTATGCTTGTGCTTTTGTCTCCGCTTTTTCGCTTTGTTTCCCTGCATTTCTGGGAGCTGCCGCTCCCTCCTTGCGGCAATGGATGAAGAAATCTCCGAGCACTTCCCTGGTGTGCAGCCGTCAGGTCGTCTTGCGTCCAGGAAACGTGGAAGTGCGTCAAGCGATACAGACAGCGAGGCCACTGAGATATGTTCGGACAGCTACGACTCGTCGGACGACGACTTCCAGGTCGTGATGAGTAGATCAGCGAAAAGAAGACTACTGCAGGCATCTTCGTCGCCAAGTGCTTCTACCGTGAAGAGTGCACCGCTGCGCTGGCCGCACACTATGCTCTTTATGCCCGTGGACCCGGCGACCAATTTGCGGCTCCTCAACAGGCAGGTCCTCTCTTCCTTACTCGAGAGAATCGCACCAAATGAGATTAAAGACGTGCGAATAAACTCGCGGAAAAATGTCCTGGCAGTTGATGTGCTACATCGCAGTGCCCTACAACACCTACGTAATATAACTGATATCGACAAGGTAAAGGTGCGATCAATGATCCCTACAGGCGGCGATGGTACTGCGGGCGTCATTTATGACGTCGACGTTGCCATTCCTAATGACGACTTGCCAACGCTGATAAAGCCAACGACAGAAGGCAATTTCATTACAAGGATTTCCAGATTGGGAAACACACGCTGTGTGAAGATTTTGTTTGAAGGAGACAGCCTTCCTTCCCACGTCAAAGTAGGACATGTCCGCCATCCAGTACGACCATTCGTACCGAAGCCCCTCCAGTGTTTCAAGTGTTGCAAGATTGGCCACGTGAAGGGTGTCTGCGTGAACAGCGTAGTGTGCCCGCGGTGCTCTGAGTCCCATTCAGAAGACGCCTGCAGCGCACATGTTCTAAAGTGCCCTAACTGCAGTGGTCCTCACAAGGCCTCATCAAAGGATTGCCCGCGGATGCGGAAGGAATTCACGATTCTAAAACGCATGGTGCGCGACAATTCAACGCATCGAGAGGCTGCTACCGCTGTTCGGCGACGTCGGCATCGACACCGAAAACGTTCAAGAAATTCCGCAACTGCAGATAGGTCCACGCCAGCTACAGTCAGAAGGGCTGCCGCATCTCCACACTGCGCCACCAAGACAGATACAAGGAAAGCGAACAAAGAGGAGAGGCTCGCCCGTCCTGAAGAATGGCCTGAGCTACCGAGGGCACAACTCCCTGCTAAGTTACCTCAAAACGCACCGACTTCAACGGCTTCTGCAACTGTTGAAGCGACGCTGGCTGTTGATCTCCAGGTCATCAACATTCTGCGGTCGCTCATGAGTGCCATTCGCGTTATACTTACCAACATGAAGTCTTCGTCTGCGCAAAGCGCACTACAGGTGCTGGACACTTTGAGTCCAGTACTTGCAGCTCTTGGTTAAAATCATGGCTCTCCAGAAGCCGTCGTTTCGTGACGAAGTCCGAAACGCGTCGATATTTCAGTGGAACGCCAGAGGACTGAAGTCACGCATGTCGGACTTTCGACAGTTTGTGTTCACGAATAAGTTCCCAGTCATCGTCATCTGCGAGCCCCTATCAGATAACATCAGATTGTCCGGGTATGAATGTTTCATGTCCGCCACCCACGGAGAATGCAGCAAGGTCATCGTATTCTTTGCGACGTGATCTTACGTATGTCCATCACCCAGTGTCGCCTGACCAAGAAAACCAATACGTCTGTCTGACAGTGAAGAAAGGCAAGCTCACTTTCACATTAATTGGAGCCTACATATCGCCCTCAAGTCGGTTGGACTGCGAGAGATTACGGCGAATCACCACAGCGACTCCGCAGCCTTTGGTGATTACTGGAGATTTTAATGCCCACCACCATCTCTGGGGAAGTTCTAAGATAAACTCGAGAGGCAGAAGATTAGTGTCATTTGCCTCCGAACAAGAACTGTGCTTGTTAAATGATGGAAGCCCCACCTTTCTACGTGGAACTGCCTACTGTAGCTGCCTGGACCTGACCTTTGTTTCACGCTCCTTCACTAGAAAGGTCAGGTGGTTTCCGGATATTGAAACCCGGGGAAGTGACCACCTACCCACTTATCTTAGGGTTGAAGGGTTGACGGACTCCAGGTTAGCCGCCGTCACACAATGTATCGACTGGCCAATGTTCAAGTCAATTGTCGAAAACGGCTGTCGTGATGACTTGTCCACTAGCCTAGAGGACATCATAAAAGGTGCCCTAGAGGCTGCGAAACATTCGCTTCTGAGAACGTCTACACGCACCGAATACGACATTGAGCTAGAGAAGCTTCGTGCAATTCGTCGTCGTGCAGAGCGAAGATACAGGCGCACGAAGTCTGTACATGACTTGAGGTTGGCCAGAAGAACTCAAAAGAAAATTCAGCATCGCATGGACAAACTTGCATCACAAAGATGGAAATCATTCTGCGAATCTTTGGATCCACGAAAACCATTGTCTCACATATGGAGAACTGTTCGTGGTCTCCGTGGAACCCCTCAGCAGTGCCACCCTTTTAAGTCTTTGGCCCTTCACCAACAATGCAGCGAGATTGACGTAGCGGAAGCTTTCTGCAGGAGGATTGCTGGCGAAACTAGTTGCGCTGGAACATCGACGCTCCGCCACTCACCGATTTCACGCGACTCCCGCATGGATAGTCCTTTCTCCATGGACGAGCTCGAAGCTGCACTGGCCTTGTGCAAGCGTTCATCTTCACCAGGACCCGACGGTATAACCTACCGTGCCCTGTGTAATCTTGGCGATGAGGCTCGAAAAGTGCTCCTGCTCCTGTTCAACAGCTCCTGGCAGACAGGTACGGTTCCCCAAGAATGGAAGACCAGTCGCCTAATTCCACTGCTCAAGCCTGGCAAGTCGCCTGTAGACATTGCATCATACCGACCAATTGCGCTTGCCAGTTGCATCGGAAAACTAATGGAGAGGATGGTTCTAGCACGGCTAGAATGGTACCTCGAACATTACCAGGTATATCCAGATGCAGTGGCCGGTTTCAGGCGTGGCCGTTCTTCCATAGACAACGTTATCGACTTGGTGACGTACGTCGAGCACCAGAAGTCCTGCAAAAGATTATCTGCTGCCCTGTTTCTGGATGTTAAAGGAGCGTACGATAACGTAACGCACGAAGCGATTTTCAACTCGTTAGAGGCAGTAGGACTTGGCGGCAAAGTATATTTTTGGATAAGTAGCTATCTACATAAGAGATCCTTTTTCGTACTTACCGAGGATGGCCCGACCTCCCAGCATTACAGTAACCGTGGGGTGCCTCAGGGCGGAGTACTCAGCCCAACGCTCTTCAGCCTAACACTCATTGGACTCACCGACATCCTGCCAGGCACCGTTAGGCTCTCCATCTATGCCGACGACATTTGCATTTGGACGTCGGCTGTGACGCGACTGCAGCTTCGTGCGCGGCTTCAAAAGTCAGCTACTTTAACATCATCCTACCTTCGAGAACAAGGACTTCGTATATCATACGAGAAGTGCGCAGCGGTGGCATTTACCAGGAAATCAATGTCTCCGTACGTGATATCCGTCGACAGACACTTGATCTCGTACAGCACGAGTCACAGATTTTTGGGGGTGGTCCTTGACAAAAATCTCTCCTGGACCCCTCATGTGAATTATGTGAAAAAACGCCTGACAGGAATTTGCCATATGTTTAAGTTCCTTGCAGGAAAGACCTGGGGAGTGCCAATACACTCTATGCTGCAACTGTACAGGGTCCTCTTTATTGGATTCCTGCGGTACAGCCTACCTGTCATGTCCAACACCTGCAGAACTAACCTGAACATAATCCAAAGCATCCAAGCCCAAGCACTCAAGATATGTCTCGGCCTACCGCGGAGTGCATCAACGACTGAAGTTATTGCAGTCGCTCAAGATTTCACTATTAGAACGCACATTAGCATTGAAACAATGCGTGTGCACATAAGACACTTCGCCCGGACCCCTACCCACCACCTAGCAAAGTCTCCCAGTAGATAGGCCCCACACGACATTCAGTGCGACTGTCTTCGCGCACCGTGCCTCTTTCAGGTCAGGTTACACACCTGCGGCAAGGCCTTCTATTCCTCCATGGTGTATGCGCCGTACTCAAGTGAACCTTACAGTCCCAGGACTTCAGAAAAAGTCGGACTTGCCATCATCAGCGCTCAAGCAACTAACTTTACTTCTCTTGTACGAGAAATACAGCGACTGCACACACGTCTACACTGATGGATCAACTACATCAACCAGTTCCGGCGGCGCTGTAGTTATACCAGCAATGAGAATAACCAAACGGTTCAAGACTTCCCATGTCACTACGTCTACAGCTGCAGAGCTCGCGGCTCTCCGCGACGCGCTTCAAGTGATAAATACTGAAAGTCCTAGAAAATGGGCAGTCTTCTGCGATTCAAGGCCGGCCTTGCAATGTGTGCATTCATTTCTCCAACATGGAACTAACGATCAGCTCACGTGCGAAATCGCGGAACTTGTCCATCACTTAAGAGAAAAAGGCCATGATATCTCTTTTCAGTGGATACCAGGTCATTGCGGTATCATTGGTAATGATGACGCCGATAAGGCAGCTCGGACGTCAAACCAAGAAGACCGCTGCGTCCCCATTCCGCTCTCAAGGACCGACGCCGCGAGACAACTTGGCATTCTGGCACACACAATCTCCTTAGCAGAGTGGAATACCGTACATACAAGGCGCACAAGACTGCACCGACTAAACCCATCACTTCAACTCAGACCTCCAGCCGGTGTGCACCGGCGTGAAGCGTCTCTTGTGTGTCGGTTATGGCTTGGAGTGGCCTTCACGAATGCCTACTCAGCACTAATTGGAATGGCTGATAGTCCTGCATGTGATGTTTGCGCATGCGAGGAGAACATTGACCACATATTGTGCCATTGTCCTCAATTTCAAGCACAAAGACAGTATTTGTCCGACACATTGAGGAAACTAGACGATCGTCCTCTGAGTGAACAGACAATATTAGAGCACCGTCCCAACCAGCAGGCAGTGAAGGCACTTTTGTGTTTTCTCAGAACTTCTGGTTTGCTCGAGCGACTTTAACTGAAGTGCTGTACGTAAACGTACCTACACCTTCTCTCTCCCTTCTTTCTCTTCCCCTTCTCCCTTCCCCCAGTGTAGGGTAGCCAACCAGACTATTGACTCGTTAACATCCCTGCCTTCCTGTATTCTTCTCTCTCTCTGCATTGTATGCACTGGCATGTCATTCTTGCCCAGTGTCGAATGCAGTGGGGGAGCGTGTCTTCAGTCAGGTCACGTGTGTTAAGACGAAGTACAGGAACAAGATGTCGCTGAAAACTTTGAATTCCATTGTACGAATTCGCACAACGTTGGCCTCCAGAGAGGGGTGTTGCGTGAAGTTCACTATCACAGACGATATGATACGCAGGTTTCGTTCAGACATCTACGATGCTCCAAGCGATGATTAAAGGCTCCTTATCATCACAGACGATATGCTGCGCTGGTTTCAGTCAGACATTTACGATGCTCCAAGTGTTGATTAAAGGCTTCTCATCATGATTTTATATAAATAATAATATGAGCGCTTGACGAATGTTAATTCATTGTAATTTTTCTGCATTTTACGGCAATTTTAGTTTCTGGTGAAATCTGGGGAAATTTTTGCGAGTTTCAAGTGTCGTGCCGACTTTCCAATCTGGCAACGCTGCCCAACCATTCGTCAATACGCCCAAACCACCCCTGTTCTGCAGAAAAGCGGACACGCTAAATGTCTCTATTGAGGGCAGCCGACAGCAGCTGGCGCCAACGGCGCCCAGCGCGGGTGCACGCCCCCACTGCGCAGGTAGTGCGTGCGGTGAACTCACGTTCCCTTTCTTTCTTCTGCATTGTACTGGCATTCGTTATATATTTTGTTCACTTCACGGACGTTACCCAGCCCGGATACCCCCCAACGATACAACGAAGCGCTGCCATTTTTGTTCGCTTTACGGACCTCAGCCAGCCCAGATACCCCCCCCCTCCCCCCGAGACCACGCTACGGCTCTTTCATACAAGTCCGTCAGGTAAACAGCTTTGCTGTAAAAATAAGAGTGTCGCCGAGCGTGGCAATCTTATCTGTACATGGGAGCATGAACAAAAGGGAAGCATCGCAGACGTAACAGCTCTGCCACAGCTGCCCTATCAGAAGGCGTTCATGAGGCTGACGCTTCTTGATCAACTGGAAAGACTGAGCAGCCGTGAGAAAGTTACCTAGCGCTGTGCAATTGCAGCATTTTTATTAAGGGGCAGCCGTTAGTTTCGTGAGAGTGCAGTCCATGAGCGTTCCAAAGTGGCGAGGCAAACACGGAGGCTGCAAGAGTGTCGCAGTAGAAACGCCTGTCGCAAACAGCCTTGACGAAGCCCTGTCTTTGAGGTGCAGGCTCTACGGAGGGGTCGCAGGGTGGCGTGGCACTAGCGACAAGGCACGTGAGGTGCTTCATTGGGCACATGGGGTGCTTGACAAGGGCGGCCAAGGAGCGCACTTTGAGTTATCACCAGCCATGTGGCTGCAGCCTTTTACACGAAGAGTGGGTGCTGTGTCCCGCGGCATTTGCTCCAAGGCAACGTCTATGCTCCGTTGGGACAACGAGGGTGGCCGCACTGAGACCGCACCTCTGCGAAGATTGGCCAGGTCAGCAAGGGGGAACTGGGCCAGGGAAACCTAGGTGAACGAGCCGGAGCAACAATGCTAGAAGCAACTAGGCGTCGCAGCTTATGACAGCCAAGCCGTTGACCCGATTGAGAGCAATTACCTGCCAAAACTGCAATTAACAATATTTTTGAACTGCAGGCTGTCAAGATTCTCCACAGACGCACAGTAACGAGAATCAGAATTAGTAGAAAGAAAAAAAAAGGTCCTTCTACGGCGACTTGCACGCTATAAGTAGAGAAACACTATGGAATGCGGCTCAAGCAGTCAGCATTTGTGTGATTTTTGCCTTTCTTGTGGCGTACTGTGAAAGTGAATTGCTGGAGTGCTAAACTCCACCTCACGAAGTGCCCGTTTCTGTTCTACATTTGGCTCGACGAAACTAGAGGGCAATGATCTCTTTCAAAAATGAATGCGGCTCTTCGAGATAACAGGAAAGCTTTTCGACAGCCCATACCATACAAATACATTCTTTTTTCTGTTGTGATGTAGGCCAGCCGGCGTGACTTCAGTTTTCCACTGGCGTATATAACAGGATGCTCCTCGCCATTTCCGTTCACCTGACTTAGTGGTACACCCATGCCGCAGTCACTCGCATCACATTGAACTATGAAAGTAAGCGTGTAGCTTCGCGTTGTAAGAACCAGTTCGCTTGCCAGAAGGCATTTATTTTCTGAAAAGTATTCTCCCGCTCGGCTTTTCTACCTACCATGTTTGGCTCGGTTTTGCGAAGGGCTTCGGTTAGAGGACTGGGGACATTTGCGAAGTTGCGAACAGAGTTTCTGTAGTAATCCACTAGACATAAAAAGGAACGCAAGTCAGTCTTTCTTTTCGGCAAAGGAAAGTTAGTAATAGCCTCAATTTTATTTCCGATGTTCGCCGCTTTCCTAGGCCACCAACATGTTCTAAGTATTGAACCTCTGTGCTAGCGAGATATTTGCTTATTTTCACGGTGAGGCCTGCGTTGCGCGATCTTAGAAACACCTCATTCAAGTGCGTCATGTGCTGCTCCCCGTTGCTAGAAAATACAGCAACGTCATCGAGATAAGGGGCAGAAAAAGACTTGGCGCCTGGTAGAAGTTGGTTCATTAGCTTATAAAACACGAACAGAGCGTTCTCGAGCCCAAACCTTCGTACTGGTTGGCGAAATGTGCCGGCCCGAGCAATAAAAGAGGCCAAGTTGTTCTCTCTTTACCATAGAGGTGCCAGAAGCCGCGAACTAGGTCGAGCGTCGTTACATAGTGAGCTCCTCAAACTTTTTCAAGCAATGCTTCAACATTAGGAATTTGAAAAAGTTTTGTTATTGCATTCAGTTTATGATGGCCAATTACTGGTCGAGGTTCTTTGCCCGGGGTCTCAACAATAAGCGTCGGAGAAAGATCGTAGGTGTAAGGCAGCAGCAAATCGCTTTCGTGTATTAGCAGACACGGTTGGTTGCCTGCATCCTGTGGCTATATGCCCCGGCTGTTGGCAGATGTAACGAATTATTGGCATCTTCTCTTCAAGCTTCGATAAGTTGGACTCTTCTTTCCGGACTGCTTTTGTCAGTGCCGCAACACTTTCTACTTTCGCCTTACTAGCCTTTCTTGTCCCTTTTTGAAACTTTCTGAACTGCCCGTAAGCTTTTCCCTCGTGGTCCTTCTGAGCGGTCTTGCCTTCGGGAGCATTACTCGTCAGCTAAATTAGTTGCTGTTGCTGTTTCCAACGTTTCTACATTTGATTTCTCCTGAATCCACAAACGCATTCCGAGACCACTGCCTACATCCGAGAATCCGAGGCCACTGCCAACAAGCGCTCCAGGTGGCCTCATCCGCTGTGTCCGTCGTTAACGCTGCCACCAGCTGTTACTTATTCGCCAGTAGGACGACCGCCGGTAGTCGAGGAACATACGACCAGCATCGAGGTCCGGAAGATAAATCCCGTTTATTTGAGTGAAACGCTCTTTCTGCGTTTCCCGACCAATCGCACTGGCGCAAACATAAAAAGAAAAGCGACTCTCGGCGAGCGTGGCAGTCTTATCTGTAGATGGAGGCGTGATCAAAAGGGAAGCGCTGCACACATAATAGTGCTTACGGCGGTATCAGTATTGGTGATAGTTTTCTGCTGAAGGACGTGAAATAATCCCGGGATCCTACCCATATACAGCTTCTCTGTAAAACGTTATTCGCATACATCCCAAATAGTCTATTAAGGCTGAGCTTGTATCGCCCCATTCGTGTCGGCGTCCGTGTTGGTGTTGCCGTACGAAAAGACCCAAGCCGCATGAAATTAAAAATTGCTTGTCGGGCTACGGATTTGAACTACCAACCTCCGGGATGCGAGACCATCACGCTAGCCAATTCAGCCACTCTCGTTTTTTCTCTTTATTGCCGGTTTGGCAAACAAACAAGAGAGAACACTGTACATGAAACCGACAGTGGCTGTCTCCTTCGGCCACTGTCGGTTCACCATACGCTACCTTTAAAGCGTGGTTGCTGAAATCGCTGAGGCTCACTGCACAGCGCAGGTTGTCCGGTTGTCAGGCACCTGAGCGGGCAGAGACATCCTGGTCACTCTGAGAAATTTTACTGAACGCGAAAAGAATAACGTAAGACATCCTAGCAAAGAAATCAGGGACGCGATTGTGGTTCGTCCCTTTCGCAAGAACGTCTTTAACCAAGGGAGAAGGCTCGCCCGAGTGATGGCTCCTCTTGCCGAGGCTGCTACGGATGCTGTCTTCGTAGACTCCGCCCAGGTGGGGTCTACGAAGAGTCCCACATGCGCGGGAGTAGGCTTAAGCCTACTCCTGCGCATGTGGGACTTTGAATCCAGGATGGACGTTGTGGAAGGAGAACAGATTACTCAACAAGAGGCATGCGACGCGGGATGGAAGGTGGCGTACGGCCGCCGGCCCGGCAGGCGCAGGGAAGAATATTCTTCGGGTCAAGACTGTGGAAATACAAGTGGCAGACGGAGGGACGGCGGGACGCGATACGACGCGTCACCGCTGCTTCGAGGCTGCCTAGACTGCCGAGGGACACTTTTCACATCATTGTCAGACCGCACGACGGCCTGAATGTCAACAAGGTCAATAAAATACGCTTTGAGCAAGCCTTTGCCATGGCGGCATCCTTGGCTCCAGCCGCAATCGAAGAGGACACGATGTGTCCCAATGGAGTTCAGAACATTTTTGTGGGGTGTACTCCTCACGAGAAAAACGCGGACGCGTACGCCCGAGTGCAGCAAATCAGGCTCGGTGAAGGCACGTTTGGGGTGGCGGCGTACCTGGCCCCACCCGAGAATACCTGTAGAGGAGTCATAAGAGGAGTCGACGTGGAAGTCAGCGAGGCTCAACTCGTAGCGAGAATTGCAAATAATCGGAATCCGGGCGCTTTGGAGGCCAGGTGCATCAAGAACACTACAGCGGTGGTGGTACTTTTCGAGGGAATGAGGGTGCCCAACTACGTCGCATGCGGCGCGAGCATGTTTCGCTGCACGCTCTACCGACGCCACGCGGAAGTCTGCTACGGTTGCGGGGGACTCGGACACCGGTCTGACGTGCGTCCCAACCCGGGAAGCAAGTGGTGTCGCACCTGCGGCAAACGATCGCCGGCGGAAGATCACCAGTGCGATCCGCAATGCACGTTGTGCGGTGGCCCGCACCCCACAGCGGCCAAAGAGTGTAGGGACAAATTTCAAGTTCCATATATCGTGAGGAGAAGACGGCGGCAGCGGCGTCGACGCGCGGAGCAGCTGAAGCTGGGAACCGACGTCATCACGGCGGGCGGCAGGAGCCGCTCGCGTACGCCAGCTGTGCAGGAGCGCAGCACTGAAAGAAGCCGCTCTCGCACGCCAGCTGCGCGGAAGCGCGGTGCAATCAGGCAGCGCTCCAGATCAAGAGGGCGCTCGGTGTCCAGCGTGCGGATCCAGGAGGAGCCTACCTGGGCGGATCGTGTCAAAGGGAAGAAGAAGAAGCAGCTACAGAGACCCACGGAGGTAACGCGGTCGGCTTCGCCAGAGCATGGTAGTAGGTCGCACGTGGACGCATTACTTAAGGAAGTTAAGGAGCTTAGAGACGAGGTACGCCGACTCAAAGCCGCCAAGGCAAACCCAAAGTCCATTGAAATAGAGGCGAGCGACCAGACGCCACAGGTAGTCGAGCATATACCCCGCGTAGGACTCACTAAAGCAAAGCGTAAGGCCCCCCTTCCTAACGACGAGAGCGACTCGGAAACGTCTGAGGCAGAGGTCCAGCAAAGAAAGATATTGGAGGAACTACTTAGGATAAGTAGAGAAAATCAGGAAAACGTAAAGCTTTTGGTCCAAAGAGTGGCCGTACTAGAAAAAAAGGCGGCGATTAAGGCCAAAGCCAAGGTCCGAACGCAAAGCAAGGCAGTGAATCACTCCGAGGTTGCTCCGGCTGTGGAGCAAGGTATGTTGTTGTAGCATCATGGCGGGCGATCACAAAGAGCTGGTAATATGGCAGTGGAACTGCGCTAGTTTTCAAAGGCGCAAGACTCCGCTACGGCAATGTTTGGCGAATGAGGTGGAAAAACCACAGATTTTGTTATTACAGGAGGCACTATGTGACGACCCTACCCTTTCTGGCTTGAACACTGTGTCGGTCAGGAACGAGGGAGGCAGAGGACTAGCTACGATGATCAAAAAATATCTAGCCTTTATTGAACATCCAATCCAATCTGGACGCGGTAGAATGGAGCCCCTTTTCGTGGAGGTTATACCGCACGCATAAACAAATAAAGCACGGTGATCTACAATTTAAACAGCAGATCGGCTCCGGGTCCGGATAAAGTTTCTAACAGGTGTCGGGCCCTTGGCCCTCTCTGCAGCGCGCACGGGGGAAGCCTTTGAAACGCGCGCCACAACGGCACTCGTCGCATGGAGCATGCGCATCGATCGCGGTATCGTAAGAACTCGCGCGGGGACTGACGGGAAGGCGGCTGCCCGATAAGAATGCAGCGGAGACGGCACTCGTGGTTCTTTTGCGGGGCGCGGGCCTGGGGAGGCGCTGGTGGGGCGTGGCCCGTCTAGGTCTCTGTCCGAGCGTGCTACGGAGCTGGGGGAAAAGCGTCTTTGTATTGTGTCTGCATGAAAGAGTGCTCTTGTTGTTCGCTTGTGGGACTATCTGCGCGCCTTGCTTTCTGCGCTTTATGCATTCTGTTATCGCCCGAAAGATTGTGTCGGTTGATGGTTTGTAGCGGCCGTTCTTTCGTCGCTCCCTTTGGCTTGTATATTTTGTTGCTTCGCTGTTTTGCTGCTTGCTTCTTTGCTTTTGCTGCTTTTTGCTGCTTTGCTTATTTACTGCTTGCTTCTTTGCCTTGTTTTTTTCTGCTATTGGCCGCGAGGCTGCGGTAATTTTGAGTGTTACATTCTATCGTAAATTAAAACGGTTTTTGTTCTTTGCGCCACTGGTCCTCTGTCGTGCTGGTAGCGGCTCGCGGACCCCCCTGAGCGAAGGCGAGGGGCCTTCATCTGGCGCCCAACGTGGTTTGCTTTTTTTTCGTTTTTTTTTGTCCGTTCTGGCATACGCTTCCGTACCGCAGAGACCACGAGCACGGGAACAAGGGAACCGCCCCCATCTCGAGGCAGCTGGCCATCCCCCCTAGGCCTACTTGTTTCGCTCCGACATCAGGTCCCACAGCTCACGCATCTGTACCCAACGCCTCTGACTCGCGTAAGCTCGCTGAACGTTTTTATTCTACATCTCGATCTCCTTGCCACCCGCTATTCCGCGCCATCCTGCCTCCGCAGAACCGCTTGACGTTGCTTGACCATTCCGTCGGACCGCTTTGCCCGTCCAATTTCAACACCAAACATGCACCGCCGGCATTTTAATGCACCTACGTTCGGGTAAAGTCAAGAAGGGCGCGGTTGAAAATCATACTCGCCAAACCACTAGTACGATGCCTGATAAAAAGGACCAGGGCGCGCCCGCACAAGATATGTCCAGCATCATTGCCCACCTGACCGCGCTGCTCGAGCATCAAGCAACCATAACCTCAGCATCCAGTTTCCGTTTGCAGCTCGCTGTGCCTACATATGAAGGCCACACAGATAATAAATCGGTGGCGGATTTCCTTCAAGAAATGGAAGATTACCGCAATGCGGAAGCCATTACTGATGACGTTCTTCTTCAGCGTGTTTTGCCCGTCGCACTGACTGGGTCCGCCGCCCGCTGGCGTCGTCGCCAGTCATTCCAAAGTTGGGCGCACTTTGAGCAGCTACTGCGAGCAGAATTCCTTCCCCCCGACTACGTTGTCCGCATGAAAGACGAGCTTCGCGCCCGTAGTCAGGCGGAGGAGGAAAGCCTCCAAGAATACATACGGTCCTTTCAGGAGCTTTACGAGCGCGCAGACCCTTCAGCACCCGAAACAGAAAGAGTCACCCGCGCAATCCGGCAAGCTCACCCACGCTTTCAGGCTTATCTAAGGGGCCGTACCTTCTCTTCCCTTGATGATCTCGCTAAAGCGGCGTCCGATATTCAGGCGGCGATGTTGGCCGAGCTCACTTACCAGCCTCCACCCCCACCTCAAGCCTCCCTCGAGCCGTCTTGCGCGTGGCACGGTTCTCCAATTGCAAGCCCGGGGAATATGGTACCGCCACCAAGGGCGCTGGATCCATTCTTTCACCGCACCTTTGCCACCCAGGTAGCTTTCCGGCCTCCGGTCCTGGAACCTGCAACAACGTTGCGAGGCACTCGGGGCCGCCGCAGGCCTGCAGCGGCTGCCGCCCAATCAGGCGCAGATGATACACGCAGGAACATTCCAGTCTGCTTCCAGTGTGGAGGACGAGGCCACTACAAGAGCCAGTGCCCGAGCCCCCCTGGCTCCCGCCAGCAGGGAAACGACGAGGGCCGGCGGTGGTGAGCAGCTCCCAGTCGCCGGCCAACGACCTACCGCGCCCGGACGTCCCCTCGCAACAAGCAAGCTCCGGAACGACCTCTCCGGCAGCAGCCGACCCTCACGCGTTGTTACTCGCAACATCGAAGCATCTTGCAGCGGCTGTGAAGCACCGAGCGAGGGCAGGCGTTTCCAAAAATACGAAAAGCCGGGTGTTTTGGTCGTCTCACCATCCTGCTGCCACGGCGCTTAGCCGCGGACAACCTCGGCAGCGGAGAGGGGGAAAGAAACGGCTCCTCACACTCGAATCACCACCGACATCAACGGTAGTAGCTGTACCGGAAAGGTGTCACCCCCCCAGATCGAAGGCCCAGGATCTCGGGCAAATGGTGAGGGCTTTGCCGTCCACGTTCAGTCTTCTTGACGCCCACCTTGACAAAACACCATTAGTGGCGGTCAGAATGGCCGGAATAGAAGTACCTGCTATTTTAGACACCGGCTCTGCTGTTTCCGTTTTCGGCGATCGTGTCAAAGCCGCCTGCGAGACGAAACGTCTACAGTTACGAAGTGTAAACACGACCCTTCGCATGGCATCTGCTCACGTTGCGTCAGCTACGTCAGCAGCCCGGTTAACAGTTACCATTAATGATAAAAAATTCCGGCAACGCTTCCTACACCTTCCAGGACTTTCTTGTCCTGCGATTTTGGGCCGTAACTTCATAGCCAAAGCAGGAATCGTTCTCGATCTTTCTAAAGGCACCTACCAGTACGGCATGCATGCACATCCACTCAAGTTCATGACTAAGCCAGGAGAACCACAGTCAAATCTGTTTACCGCCAATATCTCTGCGGTCTCCGAGACTGGTAGTGGCATTCTCACTGTTCTGAAGTCTTTCACAGGATCTCCGGCGGAGAAGACCAAAATCGAGACAGCGCTTAAACCATTTGCCGAAATGTTCACGGAAGCTCCTGGAAGCGTTAATGTGCTTACTCATAGGATCGACACCGGATGTGCCCGCCCAATTCGTTTCAACCCGCGGCCCCTGAGCATCCACAAGCGAGCGCTTCTTGATAGTGCGCTAGACGAAATGATCGCTACCGGTGCAGTAAGACCGTCTAAGAGCCCTTGGGCGTTCCCAGTTGTATTAGCACCTAAGAAAGATGGCACGGCGCGGTTGTGTGTCGATTACCGTCGGTTGAACGCTGTCACAGTTCGAGACTCGTACCCCTTCCCATCGATCGATTCAGTGATGTATTCACTTGGGTCCGCAAAGTTCTTTACTACTTTAGACTGCAGCAGGGGCTTCCTGCAAATTCCGATCGCCCCCTGTGACATTGCAAAGACGGCATTCACTTGCCATCGGGGACTGTTCGAATTCGTCCGGTTGCCTTTTGGTTTGTGCAATTCACCGGCAACCTTTCAGCGTGTAATAGATATTGTGCTTCAAGACGCCAAATTCAATTATGCGATGGCTTACATGGATGACGTGGTAGTGTTCTCGAATACCCTGGAGGAGCATCTCCTTCACCTAACCACCGTTTTACAACGAATGCAGGCCGCAGGCATCACCATTAACCCCCGGAAGGTTCAACTGGTTTCGACCAGAATCAACCTCCTAGGTTTCATTGTCGAGCAAGGCACATTCCGGCCTGACGAGGAGAAACTCCGGGCCATACTGCAGCTTCCACCACCAACCGACGTCAAGAGCCTGCAGCGGTATTTGGGCATGGTGGGCTTCTACCGCCACTTTATCCCCAACTGCGCTGACCTGGCAAGACCTCTCCACCAGCTCCTACGGAAAGGTGCCAGTTGGCACTGGACTGACGTGGAACAGGGATCATTTCGGGCTCTGTCATCGGCTATCGCCGATACCGCACGTCTGCTGCTTCCCGACCTCAACCTGCCATTCACCGTGCAGACCGATGCAAGTGAGTATGGCATCGGCGCAGTCTTGCTTCAGAAGCACCAAGGAAAGCTTCACCCTCTGGCTTTTGCAAGTCGCACTCTCACAGGAGCGGAGCGGAACTATACCGTAACAGAGAAAGAGTGCCTAGCAATTGTATTTGCACTAAAGAAATTTGACATGTATCTGGATGGGGCTGACTTTACTATTCAGACTGACCACCAGGCCCTGACGTGGCTGTCAAAGCTACAAAACCCAGCCGGCCGTTTAGCCCGTTGGGCCCTCTCTCTTCAGAAGTATAATTACAGAGTAGAATACCGGAAAGGCACCTTCAACAAGGTAGCTGACGCCCTGTCCCGAGCACCACTCTCCGGGGACGGCGAGCCGGCACCCGAAGTTCTGGCTGTGGCAGTGCCTGTGGACGCCTGGGGAACACTGATCTCCCGCCAGCAGCTACTCGATGCCCAGCTAAGCGACGACCAGTGCAACTTGATACGCAAGGCACTGGACGGCGCCAAACCTGCCGGTAGCGGCAACTACGACTGCTACATGCAAGCAGACGATGGTCTGCTCTTGCGGTATATACCTGCTGCCGATACGGATTGCGGCGAGTCCCCATTCCGTGTCGTTGTGCCTAGGAAGCTGCGCAAGCCTTTTCTAGAGTACTTTCATGACACCCGGCTCGCCGGTCATAGCGACGGCAAGAAAACATTCGAGAAGTTGTGTCGCGTCGCGACATGGCCGCACATGAGAAAGGATGTCTTTAGATACGTTCGCACATGTCCTACCTGCCAGACCGTAAAACCGAGGGGAGGGAAGCCACCGGGCTTCATGCAACCAGTTGAGAGTCGATACCCATGGGAAATTGTGGCATGTGATGTTATGGGCCCATACCCCAGGTCAGCTAAAGGGAATCGATACTTGTTAGTGGTCACTGACCATTTCTCCAAATGGGTAGAGCTGTACCCGCTGCGCAAGCTGGATTCTAAGATAATCTGGGATAGGTTGTTGGAAGCGTTCACCCGTTTCGGTTTCCCAGCGCAGCTCATCACAGACAATGCCACATATTTCACAGGCAGGGTATTCGTTGACACTTGCAAAGCTCTTGGCGTGCAGCACAAAAGGACTACACCATACCACCCTCAAGCCAACATCACAGAGCGTGTCAACAGAAACCTTAAAACAATGCTGGTGGCTTTCACCGAGCGGCACAAGGACTGGGACGTGCGTATCCAGGAGATGGCTTTCGCCACAAGGACCACAGTAAACCGGTCGACAGGGTTTACGCCAGCGGCTATTCTTCTCGGTCGCGAGCTCCGGTTTCCTATTGAGCATGCATTCACCAACGGCTCTGAATTACCAACTTGCAATTATTCCACGTTCACACAAACCCTTTCCAGCCGCCTGGCCCACACTCTGAAGGAGGCCAGGGAAAACTTGGACCTTGCCCGCCTGGAACATGGCAATCAGTACAACAAAGGCAGGCGGCCCCTGGAGTTCGCGGTCGGCGACGAAGTGCTCCGCCGCACGCACCCACTCAGCGATGCTGCAAAAGGGTTTGCTGCTTCCCTCGCGCCTAGATGGGATGGCCCTTACGTGATCGCGAAACGTATTTCTAGTTTGGTGTACCTCTTGCGGGAAAAACACGGCAGCAGAGTAATAGGGCCCGTAAGCTTGCACGACCTCAAAGCGTACTACGAGCGCCCATCAGACAGCAGTTAGCCTTTACCACGAGTTCCGCAGTTAACGAGGCTGTACCCTACGTCCGTTATCTGTTAATCGCGACTTCTTTTTACATTTGCTGTCCTTGGATATCCTCGCCTTACGCAGAATGCCATGCTACCACTCCAGCGAATGTGACCAGCCTGGCTGCCACGGCGGCCCATCGAAACATCACCTACGTCGTCGGCCTCTCACCGGGGCGACCGATGTGCGCTAGCGATTGGTTGGGCGAAAAGTGAATTGACTCTGAAGGAGCGCGCGCCTTGAGCGCATGCCAACTGGAGCCGTCACGTGGAGCACCGAACGACGCCAGGCACCATTCCAGCCTATCGCGTGCCAACTGCCCCGAACATTTTGCTTCGCAAAAGCCGTGATGTACTCGACTAGGACGATGCATGGTGCGGTTGGACATAGTGTTGTTACATAGTGTTGTTACATAGTGTTGTTACATAGTGTTGTTACATAGTGCTGTTGGACACCCAGGCGGGTGTCCGGTCTTGTACGGGGGGGAGTGTCGGGCCCTTGGCCCTCTCTGCAGCGCGCACGGGGGAAGCCTTTGAAACGCGCGCCACAACGGCACTCGTCGCATGGAGCATGCGCATCGATCGCGGTATCGTAAGAACTCGCGCGGGGACTGACGGGAAGGCGGCTGCCCGATAAGAATGCAGCGGAGACGGCACTCGTGGTTCTTTTGCGGGGCGCGGGCCTGGGGAGGCGCTGGTGGGGCGTGGCCCGTCTAGGTCTCTGTCCGAGCGTGCTACGGAGCTGGGGGAAAAGCGTCTTTGTATTGTGTCTGCATGAAAGAGTGCTCTTGTTGTTCGCTTGTGGGACTATCTGCGCGCCTTGCTTTCTGCGCTTTATGCATTCTGTTATCGCCCGAAAGATTGTGTCGGTTGATGGTTTGTAGCGGCCGTTCTTTCGTCGCTCCCTTTGGCTTGTATATTTTGTTGCTTCGCTGTTTTGCTGCTTGCTTCTTTGCTTTTGCTGCTTTTTGCTGCTTTGCTTATTTACTGCTTGCTTCTTTGCCTTGTTTTTTTCTGCTATTGGCCGCGAGGCTGCGGTAATTTTGAGTGTTACATTCTATCGTAAATTAAAACGGTTTTTGTTCTTTGCGCCACTGGTCCTCTGTCATGCTGGTAGCGGCTCGCGGACCCCCCTGAGCGAAGGCGAGGGGCCTTCACAGGCTATTACGAAACCTGGACGATAAGGCAGTAGAACTACTAACTAAGGAGGTCAACAGGGTATGGGAGACAGGACAGGTGCCTCACGGATGGAGGTCGGCTATAGTGACACTCATCCCTAAACCAGGAAAACCCCTTCATTTAGACAACATGAGGCCAATATCACTAACCTCGTGCATAGACAAGGTAGCAGAGCACGCGATATTGAACAGGGTTTCCGGGTACATAGAGCGCAGAGACCTCTTCCCACATAATATGGTTGGTTTTCGGCCCGGCCTATCGACGCAGGAGGTTATGCTAATGCTAAGGAAGCAAATCTTTGATAGCGGCATCCGGGACGTGAGAGGAATTCTCGCCCTGGATCTCACTAAGGCGTTCGACACAGTCTTACATAGATACATTCTGCAAGCCACGGCCGGGATAGGCCTGGGAGTCAAATTCTAGGCCTTTGTCTGGTCTTTTCTCATGAATAGAACTGCTACTATTCAGATGGAGCAGATTCGGTCGAGCGTGTACGGATTGGGAGCTCGGGGTACCCCTCAGGGATCAGTCATCTCGCCACTGCTCTTCAATATAGTCATGACGGGTCTATCAGATAAGCTGGGCGGCCTCCAGGGCATAGGTCACGCACTTTACGCTGGTGACATCACGATCTGGTGCCCAGGGTGCTCCCTAGCTGAAATGAAGCAAGCTCTACAAGCGGCCTTGGACGGGACGGAGGCTTACCTCGCGGACACGGGTATCATGCTGTCTACGAGTAAATCGGAGCTGTTACTTTACAGACCCGCAAGGCAAGGGGTTCGGGGTCTGACACCTCTCAACCAGCTATCCGTGGTATTACACGCGAATAATGGGCAGAAAATTCCTCGAGTCGACTCAGTTAAGATCCTAGGCCTGCTCATAGACGCGAGGGGTTGTAATGCCAGAACAATTAGCCACGTTACAGCCAAAACGGAGAATATGTTGCGGCTAATTGCTAGGGTGTCCAACCGAAAGAAGGGGTTAGGTGAAGACAACCTCCTTCGGATGTACAACGCGCATGTTATGTTCGCGGAGGACGAAGCACTTCTAAGAGGGAGTCCTCCGTGGTGCTGTGGCTGCGCCGACTACACGATGAACTTAGCCAGAGTAAAAGTAATTGCTTTTATTTTTTCAATTAAAGTTGCGCATATAGCACAGCGTCTCCTTCGATTGTCTTGTTCTTTGCACTTTTTCACTCGAACAAGTGGACAAGTCTATTTTCACTGTTACATATCCCCAACATCACGCACAATGCCGCAGCTGTGACTTGCAGAGCAGCTTCTAAAAAAACACCTGCCGACGAGACCCCTTCTCAAGGCCATTTAGCCAAGGAACGGGTTCCAAACTATAGCACCTAATCTCGCTACGCAAGAATCTGAGCACGCAGGCGTCATAGGTTTGGCAATGCCACGAACAAAAACTACTGAGATAGTTTAGCCAGCGCCAAGTGAAATTTTAGCTCCTTGAAGAACTCTGGCACCGGTAGCAGTGAAATTGCATCGCTTTCAGATTTCGAGCCCAAATATTCTTTTGTAATGCTTTATAATAAACTACATACACTGCGAATACAGTGTTTCAGACTCTTGTTTGCGATCTGCAATCGCCAAAATTCTGAAGAGTAATTTAATCAGGACCATAAAACCCGTTCATAGTCGTCATTCTTATTTCGTCATCCGCGTCTCGTCATGCCGTAGCCTTTACGCCATGGTGGCCCTACAGTTGTCATCAAATCATTGCAGTCATGCCGTAGTCGTCACGCTGTCGTTTTACCTTCGTCATTACTTCAGTAACGTCATGCATCCTGTTGTCATGCCGTCTTCATACCTGCTTCACCGCTCTACCAATGCCAATCCATTTTCGTCATTCTATTATAATAACGCTGTTGTCATGCAATCGTAATTATGCCGTGGTTGTCATGGCATTGTCGTCCCTGCGTCGTCATAAGACAGCCGCTATCATGCATTCATAGTCATACCACTGTCGTCAAGCCGTTGGGGTCGTGCCAAGATAGTCACTCCAGCTTCGTCGTAGAACTCTCGTCATGCCATCATCATCACGCCATTGTCATCGTAGACTGGTCATCACATTGTTCTCATACCATTCTCACGCCATCATCATGATTCTGTCGTCAGCACAAGGTCGTTGTAATACCATCGTCGTGACGCCGCTGCGATCGTTCCATCGTCGTCCTTCTAACTTCGTCATCCGACTCTCGTATTTCTGTCGTGGACACGCAATCATTTTCGCACAATCATCGTTACCCCATTGTCGTCGTGCCATCGCCGTCATATCACCTTCGTTTATCTATTAACGTCAATCCTTCTTTATCATTCGTCGTCAGTCTGTCGCTATGATGCATCCGTTGTCATCGTGCCTTTGTGGTCCGCTCATGTCGTCATTCCAGCTTCGTCAAACTGTTTACGTCATACCGAAATCGTCACCACACTTGTCGTCATCACATTGTCCTCATGTTATCGTTGTCACGCTGTGGTCGTCATGCCGCCTTTGTCGTTCCATCGACGTCATTCCTTCTTCGTCATTCCATAGCCGTCACTGCGTCGGTGTCATACTATCATTGTCATGCTTCCGTGCTCATGGGAGGCATCGGAAAGCAAATTCCATTGAAAAGTGGGACGATACCGAATCAACGGAATTCGGGGTATGAGCTCTACATTCGTTAAATGAACGTGAATTGAGAAATACGGTGTGTCGCTATATATCTTAAATGTCAATCGCACTACTATCGGCAGTCATCGAGAGATGAGCTTTGTCCTATTTTTTTTTTCCTTCGTGACCAGACGCTAGCCGTATATGGAGACCGCAGTAGAGTGGGCTGTTCAGGGAGGAAAGAGTGGCTGGTGCTCTGGCAGTCATCGGGAAGCATCTAAAGCGCTTTCACGCGCGGGAATTTGCGCTCCCTTTACTCGCTCCTATTGTCAATTTTCTTCAGTGTTGTGATTCGCCGAGACCGAGGGCTCACCTGTGGATAACCTGATATTCCGTGCGTGCTTGTACTGTGGAGGAACCTGTAGGAAACGTTCTGCGCAGCAGGAGGCGTGGTGAGCGACAGTTAAGCCTAGAACAACTTCTGCGGCGATATGGGTAAAGTTTCGTCGTGCCTGTGGGACTCGAACACGACATGCCATCGGAGCAGATGGCGTGATAGCGAGTGATGCACTGGTTGGCGAAACTGTAAGAGTCAGTCCTTTCCTGGCCCGTTGCTCAGTTTTGCGCGGTTGGCGCCTCTCCTGGTGGGCCGACCCATGAGACAGTGCAGTCTACACTTTTGATAGGGATGCGCGGCTCGGTATGGGACACATGGGTATGCTATAAAGCCGCTAGGCATGTTCTATCGTCACCACGCAGTCACCGTCGCGCAGTCGTCGTTCATATAGTCATCGTCAAGCCATCTAACACTATCTTTGTCACATGGCCGTTTTTACAGCGCCATCGTCATACAGTCGTTGTCATGGTGTTTTTATGCCACCATCGCGGTCATACAGTCGCCGTTGTACAGTCGTTGTCGTAGAATCATTTTCATGTCATCGTCGTTATCCCATTGTTGTTACGGTCGTCGTCATTCCGCCTTTGCTGCTCCATCGACGTCATTCCTACGTCATTCCCTTGCAATCTTGCTGTCGTCATTCAGTCGTTGTTATGACGCCATTGTCATGCGATCGCCTTCACACAGTCCTCGTCGTGCACACGTTTTCGTACCATTCTCCCGACGCCATCGCGGTCGTTCCATCTTCGGCATGCCAGCGTCATCATCCGATCCTCATCATACCGCCATCGTCGTCGTACAGTTGTAGCCGTGCAGTCGCGTCATGTGGTGGTCGCCACTCCATTGCCCTGAAGCAGTCGTCGTCATGTAGTCGTTTTTATGCTGTCCTCATCGTTTCAGAATCGTCATCCTATTGCCGTCATCGTCTTACCGCCTTCCGTTGCGCCAGCGAATGCTTAGAACGGTGGTGAGCGCTCGATCATAGGAGACTAGCGTAGTACTTTAAACGAGAACGCTCTAAAGCATCCTTTACAATTAAATGTCATCGAACAGGCAGGACCCCCCAGCGGTTCGGCGAATTCGAGATCGGGAGGGAGGAGGCCTAGCCCACACCCAGCCAACGATTAAACATTTGCGTTACGCACACGTAATCGCTCCGTGAAATTTTTGATCGCCGGCACCAAAAGAAATGAAAAAATGAAGAGGAGGGAAGAAGATCCATCGAAATCGCCCTGAGAGCTATTCTCCTATTTTGTTTGGTCGTAGTAGGAATTTAGAAATGTCGTCTGTACTTCCACGAGTCTATAAAACCGCACCTCTGGAGGTGATTATAAACTTCCATCAGCACCTACACTAGAATAATTCGTTCTTCCGAATCTGTGCTCTCCTTTCCATGCATTTGCTCACGAGCTACATAGTAAATAAAGTACATTTTCACAGTGGCTTTTGGCGCCTATAGGACATACTTTCATGTGCCTTTGAGCTAGGTCACTCACATGCGTGGCTAGTTCCAAATCCTCCGAAGGGCGTCCACAAGACAAATTAGCCTGGAAATTTCATCGCAATATTATTATTTGTAGCATTGTTAACACTCGCGATACCAAAACACCACATTTGTAGCCTCGTATCGTTTGTGTGGTTATATGTATTATGTGTAAATCAGACGTGCACAGTAACTCAAAGAACTGCGTCTTCAGTGAAATCATGTATGAAGGGCATATGATACTTCATTTATTTATTTTTATTTATTTCATACATACTGTTGACCTCCATGTCGAGGCACTTGTAGGACATGGGAAAATACATTGCATAAATATACTTGTTAGTATTGCAGGCAGCAAAAAGACGTAGTTTAGCAATACAGTAAAAAGTGGTGACCTTCCTGCGTCGGCCCTTAAAATGAACAACAATAAAGATCAGAAAATGAACAGCAAAGGTACGTTCGAAAACAATTCAAAACAAAATGCGGTGTCTGTAGGAGATCTTGACTATCACCATGCGCGCTAATAGACATAGCATGGGAAGAATATTGTCAGGTGAGCAAATTATAATACCTCTCGCTAATGAATTCCGATCTCTGGTTGTCTGAGGAAAAATGAATACCTGAATGAAAACCTAAATTCAATTAAGTATTTACGGTACTTAGTTCTGGTGTTTCCCCGTTAAGGGAAAGGTACATATGTACGAATAGCTAGTTCGTAGCCCCCATTAAGGAGGTGGAATAGAAACTTAAGGCGTAAGAATTGAGCACGCTTGCAAAATGTCGTGAGGCAAGCTCTCTTAAAGGGTTCTGTGGGGGAATCACAACGGTTGTACTTGTTATGAATGAATCGTATGGTTTTTCTCTGTATTGTTTCTATGAGCTTTATGCACAGTTTGGTATAGGGTAACCTACAGGCAATGCCATATTCTAGTACAGGACGAACGAATGAGGTGTAGGCTGGCATCTTAGTGTCAGGGGAGGCAGATTTTAATGGGTGTTTAAGCGAGCAAAGCGCTCAAAGTGCTTTAGAAGATATGTGTGACACATTTTTGTCCCAGTTCATACCAGACGATAGAACAATGCCCAAGTGTTAATAATCATCTACAATTTTTAATTTCTGCTGTTCGATCGTGTAGGTGAATTCTAGTGGGTCTTCATTTGTGCTTACTCTCATTAACACAGACTTGTCTAAATTAATCTTCATTTGCCATGCCTGACACCAATTTGCTATATGCGCAAGTTCGTAATTTAGTATTACTTAAACATTATGGTTTTGAATTTCCCTATATAAAATGCAACTGTCTGCAAACATGCGCACCGTTGATTTCATCTTATGTGCTATGTCATTGGTGTACAGAAAAAAGGGAATTGGTGCTAAGACTGTCCCTTGTGGTACGCCGGACGACACCTCTTCCCAATCCGGTTGCTTATGTTTGATTTCAACGAATTGCTGTCGACCTGAAAGGTAAGCTTTTATACAGTTTGTTGGGCTGCTATATCCGAGAATGTGATGTCGTTTGCCCAGGAGTTTAGTATGTGATACCTGGTCGAAGGCGTTTGATAGATCTAAATATATTATATCAGTCTGCTCCCAGTAGCAATTGTTAGAGAAGGATGATGCACAATTTCTATCAGTTGCCTAACGGTCAACAATCGTTTTATGAAACTATGTTGGTTGTTGTTAGGCAAGTTATTATCTTCCGCCAAGGTTACGACATGTTTTAGTATATGTTCGAGAATTTAGCAAGATGTGCAAGTTAGCAAAATCGGTCTGTTTTTTGATGGACTTCTTGCGCCACCCGGTTTGAGAATTGCAACGATCTATGCTATTTTCCATTCCTTCGGCACGTCAGACTATTGTTAGGGATTTATTTAAAGATAAGTAAGAGGTACTTCGGGACCTATTGTATGCATCTCTTGAGAAAGTTATTTGGATTGTCATCTGGGCCGCAACATTTTTTTAATGTCGATGTTAAGCAGCAGTGAGAGTATACCCGATTCCATTAGCTCCTTATCACCGATTGCGTTGCCGGTTCTCCTTAGCTGATGGCACAAATATGGTGTAGTTCCACTCTTCTGAGTAAAAACGGGTTTAAATACTTATCAAATTGATTTATTCTTTGGAAATCATTTATCAGGGGGAATTGCATTGCTTATGTGTGATCCCGTTAAAATATCTCAAAAATTGTTGAGAGGCCGTTTTAATGAAGTTGCTGAGTTTTACGTTCATGTACGCATGTTTCGCTCATCTTATAGCTGCTCTCAGCACATGTGCCCATTTGCTAATTTTCTAAGTGTAGCAGAGAAATGATGTGTTGTTCTTAAGTTTCCTCAGCCTTGACATTTTACGTTTCATATGTATTACATTCCTTGTAATCCAACGGTATTCTTACGCACTTTCTTTTTTTTCATGGATACAAAGTTTGATAAACAATGGTGAACATAGTGCCACATCCTATATGGTCGCCACGAGTATGTGCCAGGCCATGAAAACGACGCTGAAGTAGCGCGCGACCAGAAAAACAGAGACGACGACAACGTCGCGTTGACTGCTCCGATAAAGTGCTTTCATACGTCCTCTACACCGGTTTTCCCGTCTCCTAATAGGCTGCGGCACTGGTGGAGGTGCGAGGTAGGACTGCCTCATGCTCGGCACCCCTTCGCGGAGCCATACGTCGAACACGGAATCGCCTCCGTTCGTCGAAACTCCTGTTCACCGGTACAGTCGCCGCTTGCTAGGCCTGACGCCCGAGTTGAACCCTTTTCAGGACCCTGCAGGAACGCGTCTACCTACTTCCGCTATGGCTACTGCAACTCCATCGCAGATGACGCTGCAGAATCCTAAGATCCCAGAAAGTTTCCATGGTGACGCTTTTGAAGATGTGTAAGGGTGGCTGGACCAATTTGAGCGTGTCGCCAATTATAATGACGGGGCTCTCAGCAAAAGCTGGCTAATGTCTGTTTTGCGCTTCAAGACAGTGCGTGGACATGGTTTGTGAACCGGGAGAGAAGTTTGACCACATGGAATGCCTTCCGCACCCAGCTGCTAGACACATTCACTAGTAGCGACAGAAGAGACAACGCACAGCGCCTGCCCGAATCCCGTATTCAAAAAGCAAACGAGAGCGTTGCCATGTTTGCAGAAGATATGACCCGCCTTTTCCGCAGAGAAGACCCTGCGATGGCCGAAGAAAAGAAGTTACGCTATCTCTTGCGCGGAGTGAGGGAGGAACTGTTTGCCGGACTCGTGAGGAGCCCACCGACGACAGTGGCCGAATTCACCAAGGAGGCTACCGCTATATAACGGGCACTACAGCAACGGTACCGCCAATATAATCGCAAGAACTCACCGGTGAATGCTTCGATTCTACCTGAGAGCTGCGGCACGTCTCTGCGTGAAGTCATCCGAGAGATTGTGCGAGAGGAGATCCGGCAGCTCGGGATTTCGCCTATGGCACCAGCGGTGGCTTCTGTCGCTGATATCGTTCGGGAAGAAGTTCGACAGGCCTTTTCGTCCCCCGACCGGCAGGCGGTGCCGCGACGATTAGCCTACACGGAAGCTGTCTGTCGTCCACCTGCCGCCACTTCGATGCTGCTGACACCGTCAACCCCTACGATGCAGCCATCACTGCCACTCCCGACGCCCTATTTTTGACAGTCACGGCCGCCGCCAGCTACGCCGTATAGCCGTCCGCCGATCGCTGCGCCTGGGTCTTACAGCGAATCCACTGCCGACTACCCGCTTCGAAAGACCGATTTGTGGCGCACCGCTGACAGCCAGCCGCTATGCTTTCGATGCGGCGAAGTAGGACATGTTTGCCGCGCGTGCCTCTACCGCGCAGCTGGGTATCCAAGGTTTCCCAACTGCAATTACCCTGTGTTTGATGCTGCACGTACTTGCGGCGAAAAGTATACAACCTTTCGGCCGGAAGGTTCAGCGACGCCTCGATCACGTTCCCCTTCACCGGCTCGTTACACCCCACCGACACGTCGCAATTTTTCTTACGCCTCTAGGGGCAGGTCCCCTAGCCCGCGCCGGGGAACTAGAGGCAGCGACTTCCGGGGGTGAGGGTGCAAATCGTCTAGCTTTTCAAGAGCCCCCATCACCGACGACCGACGACTCTAAAACTTCGACGACTCCAACCACACCCTCTGTAACGAACGCCGTCAGCGCCGATCTTGTCGTTTGCATAGGCGGCCACCAAGTGGCCGCTCTCGTCGATACTGGTTCCCATTTTTCGATAATAAGTAAAAGCTGGCCGACAGGCTGAGAAAAGTGAAGACGCCGTGGACCGGGCCCAACATGAGAACTGCCGGAAGCCAGTTGATGACGCCAATTGGAAAATGCACAGCCAGAATAGTAATCGCCGGTGCAACCTTCGTCGCCACCCTCGTCATTCTCTTTGAGTGCTGCAAGGAACTTATATTGGGGATGGATTTCTTGAGAGAGTACGGTGCAGTGATTAATGTCCGTGACCTCGTCGTCACATTTTCTACGAGCTCAGACGACGTCGACCCCGCGGAACACCAGCGACCCCGCTTCCGTATCGCCGACGACGACGTCACGCTTCCGCCGCGAAGCTGTTCCCTCGTACCTGTTATCTGCGACAACTTGAACACCGGGACTCGAGTCGCTGAACACATCGACGCACTGGTACTGAGTAAAGGCGTTTCCATCGCTAGGGCCATAATTAACGTACACGATGGACGTGCTGACCTCCTGCTCACGAATTTTACCAGGGAACGTCGACACATTGTTAAAGGCACGGCTGTTGCTTACTTCGACGAATTTACCTCAATACAAGACTGCCTCTTAGTGGAGCACGCGACGTCCACCATGGCTATGCCGGCACCTGTGGTTGATATCAGTCCCACCTTGTCGCCCGTCGAACGCAACAGCCTTCTTGAGCTCATCAATGAGTTTAAGAGCTGCTTCTCATCCACGTCACGAGTCAGCCAGACGCCGCTCACCAGACACCGTATTGTCACCGAAGCCGACGCCAGACAAATTCGGCAGAATGCTTATCGTGTAACACCGAAAGAGCGCGAGGCAATCCAAACGCAAGTGAAGACGATGCTTGAGGACGGGGTAATTCGGCCATCTAAGAGTCCTCGGGCATCCCCTGTCGTATTGGTGAAAAAGAAGGACGGTAGCCAGCGCTTCTGCGTCGACTATCGAAAACTCAACCACATCACAAAGAAAGACGTTTATCCGCTACCACGTATCGACGATTCACTGGACTGGCTACGAAACGCACGTTACTTTTCGTCGATGGACTTGAATAGCGGCTACTGGCAAATAGAAGTTGATGAGAGAGACCGTGAGAAGACCGCTTTTGTGACGCCCGACGGACTTTATGAATTTCAGGTGCTCCCTTTCGGTTTGTGTTCTGCGCCGAGAACGTTTCAACGACTACGGACACGGTACTCTCAGGCCTCAAATGGAAAACCTGTCAGGTGCACCTCGACGACGTGATTGTTTGCTCCGTCACGTTTGAGGAACACCTACGGAGACTAAAGACGGTCTTTGAAGCAATACGCTCAGCTGGTCTAAATTTAAAACCTGAAGGACTTCAATTTCTCGGTCACGTTGTTAGTCGTGAAGGTGCCCGACCTGACCCTGATAAAATCTCTGCCGTTGCTAATTTCCCAACGCCGTCAGATACAAAGGCCGTGCGACGTTTTCTGGGCCTTTTCGCCTACTACCGACGCTTTATTGCGAAAATTTCGCGCATCGCATGGCCATTAACACGTCTCACCAGAGAAGATGTCCCATTCGTGTGGGGTGAACACCAGCAACGGGCGTTTCACGACCTACGGCAACGGCTGCAGACGCCTCCCGTGCTCGCACACTTTGATGACGACGCTCCTACGATACCGACGTTACGATTCTTCATACCGACGAGTAATGTCGCCCTTGGCACAGTGCTTGTACAGTGGCAGGACGGCACCGAAAGAGTGATTGCTTACGCCAGCAGGACGCTATCAAGGACGGAGGCTAACTACTCCACTACAGAAAAAGAATGTCTCGCACTGGTGTGGGCGGTCCTGAAATTTCGGCCATATTTGTATGGTCGGTGTTTAACCGTCTTTTTTTTTCCTTCATGGTATTTATTACAGTAGTAACAACCCGATATTCACCAGTTGTGCATAGTCAGAGAATGAAGAGCACAATGATAGAGAAAATGCATCGTTCATACTGTGGGTAGAAATGTGGTTTCACTTTAGAAGGGTGGTATGGATAGGCACCTCACCAAAATGGGGTACCAGTCCGGCTGGGTATCAAGTCCATCATAAACCTGCTTTAGGTGTAGTGTCATTTGGATGAAATTCAACCTTGTAGGTACAACCGTTTCGGCGTTTCGGTCCATCATTCGCGTTTTCCACAAACTGTGCATTCCGATGAGAAAAAACATATCGAAAGGTGCACTATTATCAGCGGTCGGCAGCAGGTATCGCACAGTATGAGCATTGATGTCAAAGTCCTTTTTTAAAGTCTGTTGGAGGACATCCCAAAATAGTATGGCGTCGGTGCAGCTAATAAAACAATGTTCAATCGTAGTGATCATCATGCACTTTGCTGGCTGACTAACTTAAACGATCCTGCTGCTCAGCTTGCGCGCTGGAGTCTTCGGCTCCAAGACTTCGACTTCATGGTTGTCTACAAATCAGGCAAACGACACACCGACGCCTACTGCCTTTCTCGGTCTCCTGTTGAGACTGCAGTGCACGACGATGATGACGCGGCTTTTTTAGGCGTGTTAGATACTGTCGCCGTTTCACGCCACCAACGCGAGGTCGCAGAACTGGTTCCTCTTCTCGATTACTTAGAGGGGAAAACAAGCAGCGTGCCGAGGTTATTCGCGAGAGGGCTGTCTTCGTTTTGCTTGCGCCACGACGTTCTCTATAAAAAGAACTTTTCACCTAGTGGCAGCAGCTACCTACTCGTCATTCCCGCATCTCTTCGTGACGAAGTTCTAGATGCCTGTCACAACAAGCCGACCTCTGGTCACTTGGGCTACACCCGCACATTGGCAAGTATTCGGCGAAAGTGCTATTGGCCAAGACTTGCGTCGATCGTGAAACGTTACGTACAGACATGCCTGGATTGCCAGCGCCGCAAAGCCCTACCCGGCAAGCCGGCTGGACTGCTGCATCCTATCCAGATACCGCAAGCGCCGTTCGAACAAATTCGCATGGAGCTTTTAGGTCCATGCCAAAGTTTGATAAACAATGCTGTACATCGGTTTTAAATTTCGCCCATAATTCATCACCTGTCACAGAGCTCTCATGAAACAGTCAAGAAAAATTGGGGCATAGTGATAATCAAGAAGGTCAATAGCACTGACATGATCCGCGTTTTTCTAATCATATATTCATGTGATCACTTTTTCTGAACGCGCTGACGACGACACTGATAGACAACGTTTGGTTGCCTTGTGATCCGAAATTCCGTCACTAACTTCCCATAAGCTCTCTACAGGAATTTTTTCACTGACAAACGTTGGATGTAGAACTTCGCTGCTCTTCGATGTGACATGTGTTGGTTACTGAATGATTTGCTCTAGGCCGTTATTGAAGGCCGTATCCAGTATCGCCTCAGCGCTGTCTTGATCCACAACACCACTATCGTACGATTCCCATTTTATACCTGGTCGATTGTAATCACCGGTAAGGACAACCGTTTTGTCCCATTGAAGCTGACGCTGCATGAAATCATATATGCAATGGCTTTGGGCCAGAATTCGGTGCTCTGTATATTGTTCCAACATAAAGGGAATCGTGGAAACGAAAACGCCGATCGTGACCCTACAAAACAGTGCTGCTGCGCAGGTAATGTTGTGTCGGGGTGGGGTCTGAATGTCGTCTTTTACTAAAAATTGCAACGTCAACGCAACGTCTACAGCTATCCTCAAGAACTATACAGCCTGGAGGGTATATGGTTGTGGGTCAAGATATGTGATGACAGCCAAGTTTCACTAATAGTTGCGATATCAGGTTCATGTTCAAGAAAAAAGGCCTCAAGTTCTACCGTCTTATTAACCATACTCCTGGGGTTTATATACACAATAGTCAGTTTTTTTTTCTTAGTCTCTTGCCGTTAAGCAACTCGAGGAGAGACTTCTTTTAGTGGTATTTGCTGGTTTATTTCTTGATCCTGAGCAAAGCGTTCACCATTTACTTTGATTTTGTTGTAGACGAGTGTTACCTTTTCATGCTTTTCTCGATTCGGTTTGCAACTATCCCAACGTGTTTTTCTTATCTTGCATACCACCAGAGGAAATACTTCACTGATAAAGATTTTGGAACTCTTCAGTCTAAAACGGTTCTTAAGTACCGTGACTTTGTCTCTGTAATCGACCAACTTGAAGATCACAGGGCGCTTTTTGTTAGCCTTTTTCACACCCAAGCGGTGAATTCGCTTGAAACCTGAAAACGTTACACCAAGCACATATTTTATTAGTTTAATTTTTACGCCGTGTTCTAGGCTTACTGGTGTTTCGTCTTCGGGGCCATTCAACCACTAAATAATTATCTTCGACCACCTACTTCGGTTTTCTAGATCATCAGTCTGAAGCGAGAATGATTTCGTAGTCTTTTGCAGCTGCCTGCACTTTTTCTCGGCGGTTGACATACGACTTTTCAAGCTCTCCTATAAGATCTAGTTTGCAGTGAATACCGGCTAATGACTCAGCTGAACACGTATTTTTGTTTCAGATAGCAGTGATGTTAGCCCCCATTTTTCTCATTTCGGCAGCAAGATCTTGCATCAACAACAGCTAAGTTAAAAACACTATGCAATTGCGAAGCAAAGAACACATTTGCTTTGGGCACGAAAGCACAAGAAGAATCAAGCTATTACTACGGTAGCATTTGCCAAAACATTAGCTCACCTGGAGCGTGAAGACAAAAGGGTTTGTCAGCCACATGTTCTTTCCGATGTCACCCTGCCCAGTGCCGTAGTAGTGGAAGCATCTGCTATTTAATGTTGTTGATATCGATGAGGTTGCCGATTTCGGTGCAGCTTCGAAGAAGTGATGGTCCAAGCGCATCATAACGGAAACCTGAGCGTCATTGCGCAGATGTTAGCGTGCAACCCAGTAATTGCGCGCAAGTCTGTGGCCACCGACTTGAAGCTCGGGGATGTGGACTGAACGGGTGACGACGAAGGCACTCGGTCCAGCCAGCAGGACCGAGTGCTAGACTAGTAGCCGGCGTTTCAACATCGCGCTCCATGCGCGACAAGTTGCATTCATTTCGTGTCAGTTTTTACGACTAACCTGCCGCGGCAGCGTAGTGGCTATGGCATGCGCTGTTTAGCTCGAGGTTACGGGCTCGTTCCCGTCCACGGCCTCCGCATTTAGCTTTAGGCAAAATTCTAGTGTATTTACATTTAAGTGCCCGTTGGAGAACCCCAGAGGGTCAAAAGTGACCCGGAGTGCCCCACTACAGTGCTCCACATAATCATATCGTGGTTATGGCACATAAACTCCCAGAATTTCATTAAATTTATTTTTCATGTTACTTTTGCGATAGATTAAGTGTGCCACTTAGAGGTTTTGTTACCTCTTCTGGGAGACAGAACTTGTAATTGCATGTCTTCGCATTACACGTGCGATGCTCTACGCGCCGCACGCGTAATGCGAACACGTGGGATCCTTTCCCACCAGGGGCGTAGCCAGGGGGGGGAGGGGGCTTATGGGGCTTCAGCCCCCCCTCCCCCGTAAATTTTTTCGTGCTTTCAATGCACCGCCGACCAAAGCATCCCCAGCACCGGAAATCATTCTGTATCTCATCTAGAATGTCTTTTTCAGGCTCGAAAAGAGATTTCACCGTGAACATTGTGAACTGAGGTTGGATTTCACGGCAACGTCCATGTACCGGGAGTCACATAATGCAAGCAGCCCCATTCGACCACAAAGTTTCAAGGGGGTTTTGATGGCGAAAGGGCTCGCCGGGGCATCGCGCGGAGGCCGCGGAATCTACGGAGCGCATGGATTTCAATTCCGAAACTTTATGGGCATAAAGTTGCCATAAACTTTTGATGCGAATGGTGCATTGACAGTTCCAGCGTGGTGCTTTAGATTTTCAATTGCGGAACTTTGTGGGATTAACGCTGTTATAAACATATGATGCTAAAAGTGCATTGATTTTCTAAAGTCTTACATCGGAACATACGACGAGACAAGCCAATTCAACATACTATCAGACAAGGTGACAAAGCACGTAGCGTGGTCCGATAAGATGAAGCGTTGTGGTGGTTCGTTTTTGCCGTCATGTCCCGTAAAAAAATATCATGTTTTTTCACCTACGCCTTAGCATCCATGTCCAGACACTAAAGCCAGCCAAGGTAACTACGTCCTTATTTATTTTTTCTACTTTGCCTTTTATTCGCAAGGACACGTTGAGCCTCGTCAATTTTTTTCTTCTGGCTGCCCTAACCGTGGGCTGCCAGAGCCAGCCAGAGTGCATACGTTTTTCTCGTGGACTTTTATGAAACGGGAATCACGCGACTCGTTAGTGAATGGGACAAATGTCTAAATGCTCATGGAGACTACTTTTAAATAAGGTACGCCATTTCTCATATATACGCATTGGCTCACTTTCATTTGAATCGCCCTCGTATGTTTTGCCGAACCCCTGCTTTCTATACGTGCTCTCTGTTGACACTATAATTTCGGTGCATTTACTCACAATACACGACCGGTGACAGCTGCTCTTGCGTAATACATCTGAACAAATGAGAGCGTCATCGAGATTTTTCACTGGCCGTTGCATATGCACAAGAATGTAAACACAGTTGTTGAATGACAAAGTTTCATTAACATTATTTTTTGCCCTCAAATTGTTCATTTCATGGCCTTTATATTTTTCATATCAGCGGCATTCACTGCTTTGCTGATTTCGGACTGATATAATTCTAAAGATCGTGTGATATTTTCTTTACTTATTAAACACACAAAAAAATATGGAAGCATTCATATCAGTTATTTTGGGCACAATTTTTGGCACATACGAGTATATTTTATGAAAAAATTGATGTTTTGCTTATTTTGACAGGGCGTAGCTTCCAAGAATTCATTTGCAACATCTTTGGCAATGACAATGCAATTATTATTCATGTATTTCATCTTTCGACAATGCGGCTTATTCAAATACATGTAAAACGCAGAAACGCTTTTCTGTGATAACCCCTGGATCGCTTTCAATGAAATTTGTTGTATTTGAGAGAAAAAGTTAAATTCTAGTTTCTATAGGACGCGGAATTTCGATTTAGGGCCTGAATTTTGTTTATTATATTTCGAAAAATTCGAAAGCACGTCGTTTATAAACTAATAGCGTTGCATCAAAAACCGGTATCGCTGTTCTCTAAACGCCATCTATTATAACAGTCAAAGCGGGCAAATTTGGTATGTCAATTTGTAGTTTACGTGAATTGGTCACGTTGTGTACAAGGGTTCTGTAAAAGCCGTATTTCCACAATACTGAATTTCTTTGAGATTCATGTGTAACATGAATTTTGTTCACTGTATATGTACTATTAGGTGCAATTCACAGAATTGTGAATTGTGTAACTCAACAATTTTCATTGTTGAGTTACACGGTTATAAACTAGATAGTTCCGTTTTCTGAAAATTTGTGATTTTTGCCAATTTTTGATAAATAATTGACAACCCAAATGAAAAATCCGAAACTAGCAGTCTCTAGAATTTCAGTTTTTCCTTTAAATGCAACAAACCTCGTCAAAGTTGGTACAGTGGTTGCCGAGAAAAACGAATTCTCCTTCGTGTATTTAGGTACGAGGAGGCCGAGCTGCGGCGTGAGCCCCTCCCCGAATGAAATTTCTGGCTACGCCACTGTTTCCCACCTGCAGGATGTTGCTTTTTTCATCCACTTTCATTGCCATTAATATCATATAACAAATTCAATTATAAATTACGAGCAATTTCCTCTATGTTGCCCTTGGTGTCTTTGTTGGCTTCGCACGATATAGCCTGAACTGACGTTTACAGTGCTACTATTCTGTAGTAGTAAGCGGCGAGAGTGACCGGCTGTGATTGTGTATCTTTGCGCGCTTTCTTTCTTTCGCTCTTTCTAATTTCCTATCACTCTACCTCCTTCTCTCTTCTCTCCCCAACGTAGGCAGCAAACCGGTTGTTCCCGTCTCGTTACCTTCCCTGCCTTTCCTCTTTCTTCTGTCTCTCGTCTTGTCTCTATTCCTCCGTTGTCATCTCACCGTAATCCCGCCGCCGCCCTCGAATAGTCTTCGTCATATCGTCGTCGTCATTTCGTCCTGCCATCCTCAGATTTGCGTCGTAGTCATTCTGTAGCAGTGACCGCAGTGTCGCGTTTCCAATATCGTCATGCTCTGGTCGTGACACCGTCTTCGGCATTCCGTTTTCATCTCATTGCCTTCATAGCGCCTTTGTCGCGTCATCGTAAAGTCATTTCTGTCAATTTCGTCGCGAGAATAGCTTTCCTCTGTCTCTATCTGCGTACAACAATAGTCCCAGTGAGCCAGGGTTTCCTAATACGAAGCGTTCTTCTTTGAGTCCAACTACTTTTTGGTGGGCGGCCCTATCTCGCAGTTTTCGTGGGCTGATCCCCGCCATACTTTAGTGTCAAATTAGGTTCCTCGGGGTTCCTCAGGATTTGCAACGAGATGTGTTCACTGGGGCCATTGGGTATTGTGCCCCTAAGGGCTACATGGTTTTAGCTTTTGTTCAATCTCATACCTCGCGATTAAAATATTCCGTCTTCCTTACAATAAATGTAAACAATGCACCCTCTAATCTCTACGTAACCGTTCACTGCCGAAACGTCAGATTATTCATACAACTGTTCTCATCATATTATGAACGCTTAACGTTACGTACGCATCAACTAAGCTGAGTATGCCATTTTTTTATATAGTGGCAGTATTCATAATACGGCGAGTTGCTCTCTACAACTGTTAGAAACGCGGAACACGTAAACAGCTCAATGAAGAATTATTGATGGGAAATGAAGGGACCTAATACTCCTATATATGAGACATTTGTTTCAGAGGTTTGGAGCCTTGTTACTGTTGACTCGCTATAAAACACGGACCTAAAGGCTGTGTCAGTGTCACACCCAACTAAAATCAAGACGACCAACGTCTTTACAGATGTCAACAAGACTATTGCATTAGGAGCAAATTTATCGATTCTCACCTTCAGCTGTCTCGGAATAACTCCCACCTAGCGTTCCCCAGACTTTCGAAAATCCTTGTGAGAGTCTAGCAGTGTTTTTTAACGTGTTTCTCACCTTGTTGCTTTAATCTTTCTATTGTAAATTCAACAGCGTTCGTTCTCTTGTTCAAAAAAAAAATACCTATGTTACTGGAAGCTCTAAACATATAATTATTGAAGTTAGGATTTGTACTATAACCTTAACATACGAAATTTATTCAAAAGTACGAGCTCCACTGAAATAGCGGCAGCCTACCAGGCCTTGTGACGCCGCGTGTGTGCTTCTCGTCGATTCTATTTTAACAACTGCTTTGGGAAAATTGAGCGAAGGCTGTCATTTCGCTCGTTGAATGCAGTCCCAAACTATTCTAGCTGTTCCGTTCGTGCTGTATGGCTAAATCAACGTTTTTTTGCGTCTGTTAGGCGACTCACCGTGTGAAAACTCTCAGGCACAAATCAACTTCACTTATTCTCAGGGGCATAGAAAGCCGAGGTAAGGGAACTGACGCTGTGTACAGCAACTCAAAGAACTTTCCTTTCCAAAGGACCGTTCTTGCTTGTTTTTCTAATGTATTCTTAGTTTGTAGAGTGTGATCTCAACGAATATATTCACTTACCTCTTACAACAAAGCTATGTTTATATATCTTGTTTCAAGATACGGTATTGCTGCCAATAATACATATGAATCAAGTTTTCACATTCTGGTGTAAAGGTGGGACCATCAGTCATATTACTGTGCTAGGCGAACTTCTTATCCCAAGAGAATATACCCCACACGCACAAACAAATAAGGAAGGGGTCGTTTTTAAACCTTCCGTGTGAATTCTTTGTGCGCAGCGGCGAACTTGTCTTAGCAATAAATATTGAATGTCATCTTTACTTGTCGCTTGAATATATCATGTAATTTTCTAACACGCCCTTTATCGTCGTGATTTATATTCAGCACGACAATAGAATATGAGCTCTTTGTAAATTGGTAAAGTATGAATAGGTGTAAGGAGTGAAAACGACAAATGTGCTTGGAATCACAAAGGCCCAAAGGGTATATTTCGCACAAGGCCTTCACAGACTACAACGGGAATATTGACATGAACTGCCCCGTATAACGCAAGTGGAGTAATGACATATCTTGCATCGTCCAGCAGGAGTACGCTTAGACATTCAGATTTCCTTCGGAAGCACATTATATTAGTTGCTAAGTCACAACAACGCTTCCTCACGTGATCTACAAACGGGGATCAAGCCGGCCTCCAGAACAAATTCTGAGCGCACCAGAGACGTCACTGTCCCTGAGCCCGTGACCAAACTAAAGTGAGTTCAATTATATTGAATGCCGCTCTAGATAGAACAAGACAACAGCAAAGTATAACTGTAAGGCAATCTCTTGACAAGGTCAGCCATGACGCCACAGGAACTTGTTTTGGTTGTGTTGTATTATTCCTTGTGTTTTGGTGAAGGACAAGTAGTACTTAACATCAAGCAAGCACAAGAATCAGTCAATCACAAAGATGTTGACGTCCATTTGCTTTGTGAAGCAAGAGCTTATTTCCAAAGGGTGTTGTTTTCGGATTGCACCAGACCACATAAAGTGCTCTCTTGGTGCATGAATTGGGAACAGTATACCGAGGGTCTGGCAGAGGCATGTTTTCATCACAAGCATATCCTGGTAGTGGTACCAAAGACTGCCTGGACCAGTATCTTACAACAAACTGCGGGACTGTACAAAGAGATCTGTCCTCACGTCAAATGGCTACACTTGGAAGAAGTCATTCCGAAGAATTCAACAATGAAAATCAGCAACCACGCACAGAAACCGACTACGGCTGACCATGCTCCGTTTTCAACCGAAAACTTTCCTGATAGTGCAAGGTCGTGGACTCTGCTTTCAGGCAAGAAGGTGCAAATGGGCTGCGTAGTGTACGATAAGTCAGGTACCGTGAATTCTTGTGCTTCGCTTGAAGGAAAAGCATTCGTCCATGCTCTTCGTGCACTGAATGTCTCTGCTGACATTACTCCTGTCAAAAGAGGAGCATTCGCGGAAGCCCTCCGGAGGAATAAAGCAGACATAGTGGTCATCACAGTAGGGCTTACTCAAGACCGCTATCAGCACTTCGACTTCACCGTCAACAGGTTCGGACAGGCTGTCTATCACGTACAGAAAAAGTGGAGGCACCACGCGGATTTCTTTCTCGGCATTCTCCCCTGGACATTCTTGCTAGTCCTGTCCACTCTCCTTTCTCTGGCCTCATTCGCCTTACTCAACATGCGTCAAGGTAAACGTCTCACGAGTGACTTGGGTGGCGTAGTCCTCGCCCTAATCGCCACCATCCTCTGCTTCACCTCTCCTCTACACGGTGACCACGCGCGCAGCTCCAGTGGCCGAGTGATCATGGCTTTCTGGATGCTGGCGTGCTTCTCCCTGGCAACTTACACTAGGAGTCTTCTCACCGCTAGTCTTACGGCAAAGCCTACGTGGGAGGCCGACGACACCTTCGAAGAAATGTTGCCCAAGCTACGACAGGGACGCTTGCTTCCTTGCGCAGAAAAAAACTCCTTCTTCCACGTCCTGCTCACCATGGCCACTGGTAACAGTAGCGATGTTGTCGATGTGATGGCATTATCCGCCAGACGATGGGGCCGCACCCGGCAGGACTTTACTGGAAGCTTTGAGTCCTGTCTCGAGAGGACCAGAAGGGGAACGCACGTGCTCTTTTCCGAAGGTATTGATTTTTGCAGCTTTTCCAGATTCAAAGAAACAATTGTAGGGGGTGAAAAGCCCATTCGTAGCCTTATTGGCGGCTTCCCGATTAGGAGGGGTTATTCGCTACGGGCTGAGCTCATTTTGCTGACTCACCGAATCTTTGAAACCGGTTGGGATATCAGAATGAGCAGGTCACTCAATTGGAATTGCTCTGGAATTATCGAGAAAGACGAAGTAGGCTTTGGTGCTACACATTTGCTGTATGTTTACGGCGCGTTTTGCGCCGTCAGCTTCCTTGCCCTGCTTCTAGAATGTGTTCACAAACGACTCCTTGGCACGAGAAAAACAATAAATTTGAGCCTGTGGGTGACTCCGAAGAGGGCTTCATGCGGACGTGTTCCAGTTAGAATTTCTCATAGGACAGGTCGCATAGGTCGGCGTATCGTTCTGCGCAGAGGGGGAATCCTAGAAAGAACAGGTGGATGTCCTATAATAGCTGCGATTGATACTGTGCCGCAAGAGACAGCAGAGCGACGGCAGCTTGCGAGAGTTGCAATGTAGCTCGAAATTTTTTGGGCTTTCTCTAGTATTGCTTTGGTGAAAAGGAACGAAACGTGTTGCTTCTCTGCTAACCCTAATACTGTTCGCGACATTGATATCTACTCCAGTTGTCACAGTAGTGCGCACATGTCATATATTTAATTACACTGCATGCCGCAAATGTGTCGCCCAAAGGACAATGAGATGCAAAGTTGCGATCAGTTATCTTCGGATTTCTTAGAGAAATGACCCTAACCACAAAACGCTCACACGTTAGAACACTTTGTAAGAGAAAAATCCCAGCCAATACTGATGCTGGAAATATTACTAGCAAAGGTATCCGGCCAACACCAAAGAATACTTATGAACTAAAAATTTGCATTCAGCCCCAAAGCCCATATATACAGAGTGTGTTTACGTTAGAACCGTTCGTAAGAACGAATTCCGATCAATCTTCATGCTCACCTTATTATTAGCGAGAGCTGGTAACCAGTGGAAAAAAGCCTTTATGAGCGAAAAGCTTCGCGAATACACGGCCACAAGAGCCAATTTCCAACACGTTTTAGTCCATAAGGGCTGGTACTTCCTTCACCGGCAGCCTTATCTAATGATACATGTGACGTCAGAATTGGCTAATATCCATTATTACGGGCAATTGGAATATCAGAACGTTTGCGTGAGTACAGAACCGTACAGAAGTCAAAATTCTTAGCAAAATCTTCTATGTCAGCTCTAGTCCGGCAGCATAACGCAGATATTTTACCACATTTGAGCAAAGCACCGCTGCACAAAATATATGTATTTTATCCAAACATACGTAGTTCCACATCTCCGTGACCTTCTGTACTTTGAATTTATGGTCACTGAGAGCTATTCGCTCTGTACATTGTCAAATTTATTAGTACTACAAACTTGTAACAGATACAAGAATAATAAACATTGATATCCTGCGCCTATTGAGCTCGGCGCAATAAATATTTTGAGCCTCATTGTGTGGCTTCAGAGTGTTTCCTTCCAACTAATCTATGAACTGAGATTATGTCCCTCGAATTTTCCAGCTCTGATTTACACTGATTATCTGCCAGGTGAGCCCAGTCTTAAGCTTATGTCGCGACTTTCTTTTCGGGCGGCTGGGGGGTGCTGGTAAGTAGAATCTGCCCCTTGAATACTACGTGTACTGTTCATAGTTTACAGCGCCAACCTGAGTAACCACGCCCGTATAAAAACAACTTTCTACAAAATGTAACACTTTCATTCAATGGCAAATCAGTTCTGCGTAAATCCGCAAGGTGAAGGAAATGTCATGAAAGGGGAAAATTGTCATCCGCCCGAATATAGCAGGAAGCTACAAAGGAAACTCAATCGAGTGTTTCAGCAAGAAAGCTTCGCAATTGACGAAAAATTCGTCCTGGCCCGGGATTCAAACCCATGACCAACGCCTTTGCGGAGCGGTCGCTCTACCATCTGAGCTAACCAGGAGGCTAGCAGATTACGGCAAGAGGGCGAATTAATCGTCGACTCGACTACATCGACAACTCGATTTTCACTTTCACTTTCATTCATTAATAGAAAATTTAGTGAGAATTTCAAGACACTGGATGTAGAAGACGAAAACACCGCAAGTTCTTGTGGCGGGGCTTCTTTTTGTACGTCCAGTGTCTTTCTTAAGCGATATTGCCAACTGACCCGCCTATGCAGACTATTGCACTTTAATTCAGATTTCTATACCGCGTATATGTTGCTGCCGGTGGCCTTGTTGCACTTTAATAACTTAAATATGAAGCTGTTCTTCTGAATTCTGAAGAGTCTTCCCTAGTGCTTCGACCTCCCGTCCACCATCGGGAAGGCTAACAGAGGTAGCGATAAGCCCCCTCCCTATATCGTCTGGCAGTGCAACTGCAGGGACTACCGCCAAAATCTGGGGCTCCTGCAGAAATACCTGGATGCCCTTACTACCAGAAATATCTGAAATACCAGAAATAGCTGGATGCCCTTACCCCACAACCAGCACCCTATGCTATTGCCCTCCATGTAAAGGGCAGGACCGCTAAACTGACTGATTTCACCGCCTACCGAAATCCGGCATACGACCGTATCACTACTTTGGTGTGACGCTACGTCGCGGTCATTGTAGATGACCTAGATAGAACGTCAGCCCCGTACCTCCTCATCGAACTCATACCCCTCGCCAAGGACTGGGCCCTTAGGCCCGTCTGTACATACTTAATGTCTACAAGAATCCAAAACTACAACATCCGCTACATTGACTCTTCGCCATGGTCTTAGCTTGTAGCAGTGGACACCCCCCGCTCGTCGTGGAAGACTTAAATGTCCCAGCCACAGTAGGGGGCTATGCCATCGATCGCCGTAAGGGCAGGCTGCTCTGGATGGATGCACAAACTCTCTGGCGGTCCCGGCTTATCGATCTGTCAGGCCCCACCAGAGTGGGCAATGTCATTACTAGTGACGCAACCCCCCACCTTGCTCCCACTAATAATATTCCTTCAGCTTAACGGCTTAACACCCCAGAAACCTTAAATAGCGATCACTACGTTCTACACATCACAGTGGAGGCCGGTCAGAGTAAGCCCGCGTCAGAGACACCAAAAACCCTTACGGACTGGGCCCTGTTCCGGGACGTGCGCTCTTGCCACTGCGACATCGAACCACCTCCTTCCCTATCTACTAGAACAGCTACCCTCCTTGACGACCAATCCTGCTGTACGAAAACTGTCGTAGAGCAGACGCCTGCATTTGGTGCCGACTCCAGGGAACTACACTTATCGGAAGCCTTGCGCAAATTTCAGTAAATATATGCTCGGAATAAGCTTAACTAAAGCTTGTAGAAACGGATCGCGCAACTCCGCAGCACTGTCGATGGTCTTGCGACCTACCTCAGACAAGAAAACCGGCATGTAATCTGCAAGCGCATGGAATGCCAGCCCAACATTTCAAGAACCTGGAATATACTGTACAGCCTGCTAAGCCCGCAAACTAGCAGGACAGCCCAACGACAGGATTTGGCACGGCTCCTGCACACATAGGCCGGCATCAGTTAGGAACTACTAGAGCATCTCCAAACACGCTATCTCGACCCACAACAGTGCAGCCAGGACCCTCCCTACCACGGTAGGCGAAACATCTAGACGCCCTCATCCAACAGGATGAGGTCAAAATGGCCTTCCTTTTTCTTTGCGTGGACTCGGCTCCGGGCCTGGACAACATTACTAACAAGACTTTCCGAAACCTTCATGACTACTCCATCCGTCAGCTTACTACATGCTTTTGACGTAATAGTTCGGCGGAAGCTCGCAAGGTGGACAGAAGTAATTAAGAAAGTGAAAGTGAGACAGCCATCCAATCGTAGCAATTGATACAAAGAAAACCCATACGGGTTCCTTGAAAGAAAGCCCTCGTTGTTGAAGAGAAATTCGGCCGTGATCAGGACGAATTTTTCTTCAACTACGAGGCTTTTCTTTTCGAGGCTCTCCGCGCATCCACACCCAACGCCCGCCTCACAGCGCTCGACCTACATAACTCCGTCGACGAAATGATAGAAGTTCCACGCATATCACTATACGAGCGTCTTGCATAGTCGCCTTCGGGTCACTCTGTCCTTGGTAACCTCGATGTCCTATACGTTACCTAGTTAGCCCCCCCCCCCCCCCCTCCGATTATACATCCACTATATATGTTGCCGTTTACCTCGCAACATGCATGCTCAATACAACACGGGTAGGTGACAGGCCTGCGCTCTCCAACGACAGCAGAGATATTCTACCCTTCCGCATGTGGCCTATCGAGATGCGGCTGAGTACCCTCGGCAGGCAGCTATGGGCATTACGGCCGTCATCCAGCCTTCGCGCGATGACGTCACCGCCGCTACGGTCCGCACCACTGTACCAGAGGAGAGCGAAGAGGCCGCCATAGCGCTCGTATACGCCTACACACAAGCCAGTGTAATAACCAGTGATTCGAAGACAGCAGTGCGCAATTTTTTGAAAGGTTTGATTTATCATTCTCAAACACACCCTTTCCGAACGGCAACGCATAGTACAGTTGATCTGAGCCCCGGCTCACTCCGGTCTCACTCGTAACGAAGGCACTCGCAGCGCCGCCCGAGAATCCGTCCACCGAGCGCGCACGCCATTTATGGCGGAAAGCGGCAATCAGCGCTCGAGTGAGAACCTCGCGGCCGCGAGGTCCTGATTCAAGGGTTGATTGCGTAAGTTGTTGCAACACATGTACTGCGAGAACTTACGCTTACAGGTTTGAAAGGCATGAGTTGAATATCTTTCGCTATTTTATTGACCAGCCCGTGTTCTCACGTAACTAGTAGCAGACTATGGTATAAAGTTTGTAAACAGGGATAAAGTGCCTCAGACAGGCTGGCCAACGTTTCGATAGGAGGACCCATCTTCGTCAAAGGCGGCCTCGTCATCCTCGGCGTGTTAGTTTTAAAGGGTTAGTGCAGTGACGTCACGTGCGGGTGTTGTCGCTGGCGGCTGGTTTTAAAGAGAGAGATTACAAGAGGAAACAAGCGCTGTCGTCCGACGTCTGTGAGCTTCAATCTCAAGACGAGGGGACAAGAGCGTGACAGTGGGCACGCGGGGAGAAAAGAAAAGAAATAGAAGCAGAAAAAAAGGAAAAAAAAGAAAGGGGGGGAAGCCAGGGCGGCACCAAGACAGACAAAAAAGAAGGGGGGGGTGAGAGTGAAAGAAAAAGAAAGAAAAAAATGAAATTTTTAAGAAATACGGGGGCTTGGGAGCGTGTTGGGGATGCGAAAGGTTAGGAGGTATTCCGGGGGAGTAATTGGCGGCATGTTTTTGAGGCATTGGAACGGCCGTTCAAGCGGTCAGTGCGCGAGTAACACAAAAGACAAAAAAAAAGACACACACACACACACAAAAAGAAACATGGGTTGAAAGTGACTTGAGTAACATAGCAGTAATACGTCGAGTAATTTTGAAATTGTTAAGATGGCGACGAGGAGTCTGCGGTGCAATGTATGGGGTGACTGAAAGGCAGCGGCATGGTCTTCAAGGGGCACTGCCCCAGTCGCTCAACGTAGCTGTCGTTACGGCGGCATCCAGAAATGGCGATACTCTGGGTTGAGGCACCGAAAAAGGCATATTGACTTCGGAATGTGTTGATGAGGAGGTATAAAGAAATAGGTTTAAAAAAGGGGGGGGGGGAAGGGAAGGGAGAGGGGAGGGGGGGACCGAAACCAGAATAACAAACAGGAATGTAAAAAAAAAGTACAGTAAAAAGTACAGCGTCGAATTACACACACAAGGTAACTTCGGCTTTCACCTGCACATCAAGCTACGTAGTCTACTGTCTAGAATGCGCCGCTTGTAGCAAACAATACATAGGTAAGACTGGACAACAAATCAATACAAGACTCAATGGTCACCGCGCGGACACAAAACACAATTTACCCAAAGCAGTAGCCAGCCACTTTAATGAACATGGTCATATATTTGACAAAGCAAGGCTCTATATACTACAAACAAATTTCCGTTCCCCTCGCGAAAGGAAGTATACGGAATCATACCTCATACACAAGTTTAATTGCCTACACCCGACAGGAATTAATTTGGCACGCGGCAACTTAGAATCTTTAAAAGCGGTAACTTAAATCTGAAACTCTCATATCATCAACCAAGACACAAAACACATTAGGCCACCAGCTAACTTTAATTCTTAACCTCACCTACTCTTCCATTTCGAAAAAAATTTTTCCTGCCCACTACCTAATTTAATGTACTCTTTCAGGTTTTTACGTCTATACCAACTGTACGAACCCCTTCTTCTATGTACACTTGCCACCGCCCGCTTCCACGCGCGTCACCCTCCTGTTTGTTATTCCGGTTTCGGTCCCCCCTCCCCCTCTCCCTTCCCTTCCCCCCCCCCCTTTTTTTTAAACCTATTTTTTTTTATACCTCCTCATCAACACATTCCGAAGTCAATATGCCTTTTTCGGTGCCTCAACCCAGAGTATCGCCATTTCTGGATGCCGCCGTAACGACACCTACGTTGAGCGACTGGCGCAGTGCCCCTTGAAAGACCATGCCGCTGCCTTTCAGTCACCCCATACATTGTACCGCAGACTCCTCGTCGCCATCTTAACTATTTCAAAATTACTCGACCTATTACTGCTATGCTACTCAAGTCAATTTCAACCCATGTTTTTTTTTTTTTTGTGTGTGTGTGTGTGTGTGTCTTTTTTTTTTTTGTCTTTTGTGTTACTCGCGCACTGACCGCTTGAACGGCCGTTCTAATGCCTCAAAAACATGCCGCCAATGACTCCCCCGGAATGCCTCCTAACCTTTCGCATCCCAAACACGCTCCCAAGCCCCCGTATTTCGTAAAAATTTCATTTTTTTCTTTCTTTTTCTTTCACTCTCACCCCCCCCCCCCTTCTTTTTTGTCTGTCTTGGTGCCGCCCTGGCTTCCCCCCCCCCCCCTTTCCTTTTTATTTCTTTTCTTTTCTCCCCGCGTGCCCACTGTCACGCTCTTGTCCCCTCGTCTTGGGAATGAAGCTCACAGACGTCGGACGACAGCGCTTGTTTCCTCTGGTAATCTCTCTCTTTAAAACCAGCCGCCAGCGACAACACCCGCACGTGACGTCACTGCACTAACCCTTTAAAACTAACACGCCGAGGATGACGAGGCCGCCTTTGACGAAGATACGTCCTCCTATCGAAACGTTGGCCAGCCTTTCTGAGGCACCTTATCCCTGTTTACAAACTTTATACCACAGTGTGCTATTCCATCTGTCAGCCCCTTTCTTGTTTTTGGACTTCCGCAGTCAAAACCTTCACGGCACCACGCTGTTCAACTTTCGGAGTTTCCAATATGTCACGGAATCATGTTCAACCGAATGTATGAGAGCATTACAGAACCTTTATCCTCACACCTGCGTGTCACTTTTGTAAATGAGATATCCCTCTCTTCTACGCACATGCCTCGCAGATAATGAACCGAACAATTATTGCGCGGGGTGGGTAGGCTCACTTTTATTTGACTCGCCCTGGTACTTTGGAAATGCGTAGAGACAATGGGATACACAAATGCAAGATAGAGCTTGATAAAGGGCAAAAAAGTGTCACTGGAAAAAAGTTCACTGCACGTATACACGAAACCTCGCCACAAGATATTTAAATATGCGTATAAGTCTCCAATAAATCTAGGTATCTAAGAAAAATTCACGGTATATAATGCGTCAAACAAGGCACATAAACATGTTGCGCAATCACAGATTCACACAATCCTAGATACCGCCCCCATTCCATCCACTCCCGCCGATGTATCGCGCGCAACGGAAGAGGGCTAGCTTGCTCTCCGCTTTTCTCCTTTGCGCACACAAGACAGTCACCATCGTCGGCTCACCCATTCCAGCCCCCCCCCCCCCCCCCCCATCCCCTTGCGCTTTCACTCGCACATACAGCATGCGGCGCTCGGTAACATTGTTATCGCTCTTGGTCTTTATACGAAACATGAGGGCGACGATGACGGCAGGAAAGCGCCTGGAGTATCCATATAACTGCTATCGCAATAATATAATAAGAGTATCCTGCAACTGAAGCGTCCCATGACCCATTACTTCCCGCAAAGGAAGAAGTAACAAAATCGAACTTTCACCATGCGACAATTCGCTGCGCCGCAACAATGTATTTTTTTCCCTTTTGTGAGGCGGGGGCACCGAAAAGAAAATACGCAAAGGAAAATATGTTAGCCACAATCGAATGTCTATATTGCGCACCTAATTTGGCTACCGAAGAAATATCGAAAAGAAAACATGAGACGCATGGTAGACCAAGAACCATACGCATACTGCTCGGTATCCTACACCGGCGAGACAATACTTTCTGGAGAGGTTCCGCTCATGCGAACGCGGTGCAATCCGTTGAGTCCCCACAGTGATGGCGGCGAGTGACCATTGTTACGTTTTCTCGTCTGCTAGCCAGAAAGGGTCCAAAACTCTGCCAGGCACAAATCCACTCGGCCAGAGCAAACCGAACGCGCACCAAAGTGCGCCGCAATGTGGTCGAGGCAACAGGAGAAAAATGTATGAGCTTTGGCTGGCTCTAGCAGCCCGCGTGTAGGGTAGCGAGGACAAAAAAAAAGATTGAAGATGCTCAATGTGACATCACGAATAAAAGTCAAAGTAAAAAAATAAGAACGTAGTTACCTTGGCTGGCTTTAGTGTCTTGACGTGGATGCTCTTGCGTAGGTGAAAAAAATTTTTGATATTTTTTCATGTGACTTGACGGCACAAATGAACCACCACAACGCTTCGTCTCATCGGACCTCACTGCGTGTTTTGTCAACTTGTCTAATAGTGCCTTGATTTGACTTGTTTCGTTGTATCTTCCGATGTAAGACTTTAGAATAGTCAATGCACCTTTGGTGTCAAATGTTTATAACAACATTAAACCCAAAAAGTCTCGAAATTGAAGATCTAAAGCACAACTGTGGAAATGTCAACGCACCTTTCACATTAAAATTTTATGCGATTTATGCCCATAAAGTTTCGAAATTTATATCCATGCGCTCTGTAGATTCCGCGGCGAGCCCGTTTGTCATCAAAGTGCCCTTGAAACTTTGTGCTCGTATGGGGCTGCTATCGTTATGCGACTCCTGGCACATGGGCGTTGCCGCGAAATCCAGCCCGAATTCGCAATGTTCGCGGTGAAATGTATTTAAGAGCATGAAAAAGACATTCTAGACAAAATCCAGAATTATTTCCGGCGCCGGGGGTTGCTTTGGTCGGCGGTGCATGGATAGCACGAAAAAATTTCGGGGTGGGGGGGGGGGGGGGGGGCTGAAGCCCCATGGCTACGCCCCTGGTGGCACACACAAAGCTGACCTGTCGCTGATCATTGTGTATTTGCCTAAGGAGGTTGGCTGCCCTTGCCCTCGTTCTACCGCGATTATGATCGGGGTGCATGTTCCTAGATATGGGCGCGACCGTAATGTTCTCGCGAATCGACGGGGGCACGTCAGTGAACTCCTCCACTACTCTATCGGGGTGATATCCGAGTTCCTGCAAGATGGATCTCCCTGCCTTCGTTGTAGTGAGGCGAGTTAGGTGTGCGCGCTCCTGGACCTCTTCAATCACTTCGACAGTATTATGAATGCCAAGCTGCATTAGGCCTCTGTACAAGTGTATACGCGTAACCCGAGAACGCGCTTAGTAATCTTCCTAAACTGTGCATTCAATTTATCTCGCTACCCGTTTCCATCGATGCATGGCTGCCACGTATGTAAAGTGGCACAGAACGAAGGCATGCATTAGTCGAATGAGGTTATCCTCCTTGATTCCATGATGCCGATTTGACACCCTCCGAGCTAAATGAACAGCACTTTCAGTTTTAGCAATTAGCTTGCGTATAGTCTTGCCATTTGTACCCCCTGACTCAATGATCATGCCCAAGGCCTTGATTGAATCTCTGGGTATGCGACAATCGTTTCTTGTATATAGGTCAATGTCTCTGTCTTCCAACGATGTCCACCCTTTGGGCCTTGGTGTCATCCTAAAAACGCATTTCAAGTGGATACGCTTGGCAAGCTCACCGGCTACTATCGCTGCTGGGCCGTATTGAAGATACATCCATCTTAGATACTATCTTAGATACTCTTTCGCTATATTGTATTTGTATCATGATACGCCTGGAAAGACGATTGTCAGTATTTGTATTTCCGATACATGAAATAATGTATCGTGTATCTTAAGATACAAGAAAATGCAATCGCAACAACACCGTGCAAAATTGTAAGCATTGGCTGAACTCCGCTTCTCAAGTTGAGGCTGCTGCAACTAAGCCATTTGAATGAAACTAAAGGCAGCGACATTATTTCATCTTTCCGCCATAGCACTGCAGCGAAGGCAGGTGATGTTGTCTGCGCGTCCCTATTGGTGGAGCAGAGTCACGTGGTGGCGGTGGCGCCGTCTCGACAAAAACAAGCTCGCGAACCTTTGCGGGCAGCCGACCTTTCCTCTTCATGATTTCTTTTTTTAAATTGCGTTGGTGCTGTGACCCTGGCCCGAAGCCACCGTACTGTGCTGCGCATGCTAATGTGTGCGGCGTTTTTGGCTCAACTTCTGATGTCCCTACGGTGTCGTTATCGAAGCCTGCTCGCACGGTCCATCGTTATGAAATCTGAAGAATGCAAGAACGGTGTTGCCTATCGTCTAGTGGCTTTCGTGCATTGTTTTGGAATGAAAATATTATAGCTGGAGCGAGAAAGAAAACAATATTGAGATAGTAACAGACATTTCATTCCAAACTCCGATCAAGCAAGGTTGGTCGGAGTTAAGAAATTACCAAGCAAACATTTTTGTGCATACGTGTTTGCTGCTACATTATATACATCTGTAATAAGAAATTGGCGAATGTATTCGAAATATCTTAAGATACAATTTGAAAGCATCGTATCGGATACAATAATTGCGGTAGTGTCTTGCATCTGTATCCCTAATACATGATGCCCGAATATCTTGAATCGTATCGTGATGCAATTCCAAAGCATCTTTGCCCAGCTCTGGCTACAATTCGTAAATTTCAATATGTGCCGTCAAGTAATTCATTAAGAAGGTAATGATTTTTTCTTAAATAGCTGAATATGTCTTTTGATTCCTCGTGCTAGTAATACCTGCCTCTTCGAAATTTGCAGCTCAAGGAGAACAATTGCGCTATCGGTCACAGGCCATTTTTAAAAATTCCGCTAAAACACAAAAATGAGCACCCCGTAAATCAGCCAGTTTTAGCGGGGCCTGCATTGTCTCCAGCGTGAGTGCAGTGCTAGTGGTCGGCTTACATTCCTTTTTTTTTTTTTTGGCGCCCTGTGGTGAGCGTAACGCTAAGCATTCATGGCGTGGTCTGACGATGACACGATAACGGCGACGACTTGACAATGACGACGGTGTTCATCGTAGGCGTAAAGGAAAGGACGGACGGATCATGTAAACTGTCTGGACGAGTTTCTCTTCTCTGTCACGGTATCAAAAAAATATATTACAACGTTTTGAGGTAAGGAAAACATCCGGCTAAACGTCGCTTTGGCGCTGTACACTCTGCAGCACAGCAATACAAGATGGCGAGACAAGAGCGCTGCGACTTGATCGACGTAGAAACAATGCACTGCTCGATAATTCGGCTCCGCGCAAACTCTGAACGACATGGTGTGCATGCGGTGGGATTATGAACTTTCCGATGTCGGCATGAGTGATAAAATATGAATAATATGTCTCGATCTTGTGGGCATGTAACCAGGCTAAAAAAAATTTAACATTTCTCTACGCGACGAGGGCATCGCGCATACCCTAAATGTGTGCAGGTTTGGGTTAGTTGAGATGCCACTATGTTTCATTCAATTATGCAAGATTGTGCTCGTGCTAGTTGTCACCTGTGTCCCTATGCTGAGAAGTGAGGTGCTGGCGTGCGCCTTTAGCTATTGCAATGATTTTGCATATAATTTCCCCTGCGCTTGCATATGTATTTATATATATGGGAGACCTTATTACTCAGCTCTGATCCGGAGATTCAACTGAAGACCGTCCGACTGGCCGAAACCGCCGCTAGGGTCCAAGGACTCCTGGCGGTCGTCTAGGTGGGAAGGCTTTATTGCCTTCCAATAAAACTTTATTCTAAAACAAATAAAGTTTTACAATCCAATCCAAACATCGCACAATTTTGCGTCGGTTTTCTTGCCTGAAACACCGATTTCTTGACGATAGTAATAGTAATAGTAATTTCCTGGTAATATGTATGAACGGCCGCATTTCCACATTAATCTTCTCTCGTCGTCTTCTTACCACTTCGCGTTATATATCCTTGCGATATACCACTCACACCTTCCATGACAACTTAAGGCACAGGCGTGTGAAATCTGCATGGCTAATTGGCTCTTTTGTGAAAGCTCGCGCAAAGAAGCAATTGGTGTTCGCGAATTTCAATAGCCTTTTATGTCAGCGGTCATTGAAAACAGGCCTCTGGCTGCGGTGTTACTGCAGTCTTTTGGCCTTAAACCGGGGTTCACCGTGAAATGTAGGGGCTCATTCCGTGTTTTCACCCACAAAAAAGGTCGCGGACTCAGTCTTTAAAAATAATATTCCCCATTTTTCACTGACCGTGCCGCCTCCACAATCCCCCTCCTCCGCGGGGAACCCTTGCTCACGTTCAGTGAGATTATCGCGGGCATTCAAGACGGGCATTCCCCCTCCCGTACCGTGCCTTATGCAGGGCGCGGGCCGTGACCCTTCGACATTTACAAGGCCGTGCGTATGCTCCCCTTGCGGTTCTTCATGCTATATACCCTGATAAATATCCCCGTTCAGAATACCCTGCCTGTGGACTAACAGCAACATTGGACCATGTGTTGTCGGAGTGCGAAGCCATCGGCTCCTCCTTCAGCGAGGATAGGTGGGCTGCGCTCTTGGGCAGCCCCGAACTCAACGACCAAACCCTAGCCGTCCAGAGGGCCTGCGATCGGGCCGTCAAACTCGGCTTGGCGGTCCCTACGTGGGACTAGCCGGGTGGCGCGGGGTCTCCCCTGCGTCTCCTCTGGGCCGAATTAAAGTTCACTCACTCACTCGCTCACTCACTCACTCACTCACTCACTCACTCACTCACTCACTCACTCACTCACTCACTCACTCACTCACTCACTCACTCACTCACTCACTCACTCACTCACTCACTCACTCACCCATTGTTTAAGCAAGCGCCGGGTTCTCATGGGACGTATTTGTATGGACGAATTAACACATTTATTTTTATTTCTCTTTCAAAGAGCTTCTCTAACGTAAATAATTTTACCTATACATGGCTCTCTGTTTTAACCATCAGGAGGTCCAGAGCTTCTGTGTTAGAATTGTGCTCATCGATCTTCGATGTCTTCCTTTCCTGAAAGAACAGAACCGTTGTGAGGGAACTTGAATTGCCTGACCCAAATATAGTTCATTTCTTAGAGCTACATGCAGCAAGAATAGCTACCTCGAGTTGCGATCCATCACGGAGGTGCGTTCGTTTCCGCCATATTTTGACAAGCAAATCACTGCATAACTCCGGCTGCTCCTTTTTATTCCACATTTCTCCTAGAATAATAAAGCATTCGTACCGCATAAATTCTCCCAATGCTTCTACAAACGCTACAAGCGGATCCTGCAGCACGTTTCTAATAGCTGGCTATTACAACTGTAATATATAAAATTACAAATATATAATTTGTAAATAGTAATTCACTCTTCCCTACCCTGAAACAATAGCGCCTATGTTTGCATCTACGTTAATGTTTTACTTAAACAATGCAGAAATGAAAATCGCAAATGAAGCAGGGAAAGCGGTTGTTCTGTCTTTTATCTCTCACTTTCAGTTGTGCATCGCGGCGCAAAAGCATCAACGACAGCGTAGTACACCAACCAGCCTAGCCCTCATCATAGTTAGGTTTCCACATTGAAATTTGTTTCCGATAAGAAATGAAGGAAAAGAAACTTCACGTTGAAGCGTTGCCAAAGGTGGCTTTAAGGTGTCCGACGCCCGGTAATAAAGATGGCAAGTGAGGCACCCCACCGTGCACAAGCACTTATATTAACGGCAAAAAAAAAAGAGAAATTTACGACGACACACATAACACTGATGAGGTCACTAGTCTGCTTCTTATACATAGACAAAAACTGTTTGATCCCTCTTGCAATAGAATTAATCAAAAAACGACAGCGAAATGTGTATTCTTAAAGCAGTTACTGCTTTATTGCACATTCGTAAATACAAGACCACAATGCACACAGTCTTTCATTAATTATTGTTTCGCACCGACAGTGAAACAACGACATCTATACCAATAACGCGAGCCCTGTCCCGCTGCGCATCGTGAACAGCACCCTCAAACTACCAGGCGTAATAAATATGCCTGATGCGACGGTGAGTGCTTATCTTGCGAAAGTACGCCGTTATCGCTCCCACGGTATCGCTCGCAAGCGCCCATACAGGGCATCAAAGGTGAGCAGACGCGCGAGAACAGTGTGAGCTGCTATGGCGCCATCGAGTGGTGATGGTTGTCGCGGCGGAAAATATGCAGAAACTTCGGTGGAGTTGTCGAAGTATGTGTAGGCATTGTGCCACTTGCTCCTGTTTTTACCGCGATTGAGGAAGCTGTAGACCGTTCAATAAACGTATGCTTTATTGGCCTTGAATTCTGTTTTGGCTCCTGGTGTTACCTGTATAAACCCTTATCAACCCTCATCAGTCGTTACCAACCCTATATCGGACTCAATCCAGCGGTTATTGGTCGTTATCAACTTTACCCGACCCGATTAAACCCTTATCAGCCGTTATCTGTCGTTATCAGCCCTACCGCAATTGCTCAAACCCGTATCAATTTTTATGTGTCCTTATCAAACTTATCCGACATGATACGACCCATATCAACCCCTGTCGATTGTTATCAACCTTACCGAACTTGACCATAACATTATCAAGCCTTATCGGTCGCTATCAACCTTAACGCAATAAAGGCGACCCTTACATACCTTACCAACCTATCCTTATCAAACTTATCGGACATGATGAAATCCTGGTTAACCTTTATCGGTCCTCATCAACCTTATCACAGTGTATCCGACCTATATCAATGCTTATCGGTCCAAATCAACCTTATCAAAATCGCACTGACAATCATAAGCCCTGATCGCTATTTAGCACCTCATCCATTAACGTCTAACCATTATCAACCGCGATCACACCCATATGACCCCTCATCATTCCTCATTAGTTCATTGACTTCTTATCTGTCTAGGTTGCGCGTGAACCCAGGTAACGCGGTAGGAGACGTTCGTATGGTTCAGATATATTCACGTCTGCGCGTGTGGGTCTTTAGCCCAGTCTGGCGGTATTTCTTGCGGTGGGCTAGACTTTATTGATGTCTTTATTGGACACTTGCGCGTGCTTGTCTTACCTTTGAATGTATTTTCATTCATCTTAACATTTTGTGGTGTGTTGTTTTTCTTGTATTGCTCATCATCCTGCTCACATGTAATACCGAAAAAAGCTACACAAATTCAGATTTTTTTTTCCTAATGAGTAGTATTCTTCGGCTTGTGGTCTCGGGTTTGCTTTTGTTTCTCAAATTTCCGTCGGCCAACCCCAAAACTTCAAGTTGGCCCAGCCCCAGATTGTACTTGGCTCACCCCCATATTAAAGCCCCTCCATACACGTTTCCGCCGACCAGGTTCAGTACCGCCAACCTACCCTCCTCCTCCACGCTCCTCTCCCACTCATACTCTTAGCTTCCGGCGTCAAGCGGCACTTAAGTGCTTCAGTTTCCATTTCCGAGTGGAAGTGACGCTATGTTTTTTAGCGTTGCTTACTTTCGCGTCGATGGAGAGGCTTTAACTGCACCAGCTGCGGTTTAAACTGTTAATGCGATTCCATCCAAGAACCACCGCCTATTGTAATCGGCGGTATGGTCCTGTTCGCTGCTTCGCGTCGACTTGCGACGGGTTGTGCCACCAGACACAACGTACAGTGGAATGTAATGTCGCGGGAATCTCCTCGATTCGCTCCGGACAGGTGATAATTTCCAGGTCGTTATCGCCGAGAGGCGCCGGGGCGGGCGATTTCCGGCACCCCGGACACATGCAGCAGCCGATGATGCAGCCCCGGCCCATGGCTCTCCGCGCTTTGTCAGCGAAAGCGGACGACAGGCAAAGCTTGCGGGCGCAGCGTACGCACACCGAACGCTCAGATGCACACGGATGACGCTTGGAGTGGCTAGAGCATGGTGTGAGATCTTACACCATGGGCTGGAGCGAGCTACTCATATAGCGCCGGCTGCTAAGCACGCGCGGGCATCTCACCATCGGGAAACTCCAGGAAGCGAAACGCCGAAACCGGAAATATTGAAACTGGAAATGCCGGAACCGAATTTGGTGTGAGGGGAAAAGGCGGCGCACATCAAAGGTTGTCGCTACTTAAGAAAGCGGCGGTGGTGCGTGGATGGAGGGGTTTTACCCCATATCAGCCTTTAAAGGCCAACAGCAATGAAGTTCTCGACCGCGTAAAAAGCCTAGTTTCAGATAGTTTAGACATACAGTAGTTTCTGTGCAAAATCTTACGCTTGAATTGCAGCTCAATCCGTCACAAAGAGCTCGCACAAATGGAAGTTTTTCATACCGAACCTGAAAAAAAAAAAAAAAACGACGCGGCGGAAGGGACGTCACCCGGCGGAAGTGACGTACAGTGAAGAATGTAGAGAACCAGCGCCTGTGCTGTCCGCTTTCCTTGCTTGTATTCCGTCCAGGTGTATCAGTGAACAGGTCCTGCAGTGCGCTGTGACAAGGTTGTTGCGCGCCCGCGATGTTCTTTTAATGCGAAATATTCTCCGAGTATATGTCTGGTTGTCTACGTTCGACAGTAGGGCCTCGATGCGTTCTGCCTGTGCTCGAAGGAGAACGTATTGGGGTGGCGAAGGCTAACGCGTGGCGCAGTTACGCTAAATTGGCGAAAATTTGACGCTCTTCGGTCTTGTGTGGTTCGCGTGGGAATAGCAGATGTCCTATCGCACGCCGCAGCAACTGGAACAGGGTGCATCGCGCGCTAGCTTCTCTGACCAGCAGCATTTGATGGGGCCAGTCAAGCTGCTTTTCCGCAGCTTTTTTCCCCTTGTTTTTTCCGCCACAACCATGTACCTCCTTGCTTGTGGAAACAAATAAAAAAAAATGCGTGGTGTTCGGGTTTGCTGAAGTGAGCGCGTTGGGCTTGCGCCTTCGACAAACAAATAAGCGCTCGCTCGCCACGCACTTGTCCACTAGCGCAGCGGCGACAAGTGATCGCCGCGCTGCTGCAGGCCACGTTTAAAGCGGAGGATAAAATTTTAACGATCTTAGCGTCTCCGGCATCACGTACCCGACTTCGCCGGCCGTTGCCTGGCGCGCTGAAAGCACCTATCAGACCGACCAGACAACTACCGCCATCTGTAGTGAAGGGTGCTAACTAGCTGAGGCTTGGCACGACAGTGGTGGTGGCACGTGGATGAAGGGGATTTAGGCACGACCGCGTTACATTTCTACAATTGCTAGTGGGTACAGTGGGGCGGGGCCTTTCTCGCGGCGCTCGTCGTTTCTGCGCAGGTGCGAGTAAGAACGGGTGTGAGAGAGAGAATCTTGGGGCCTTTGTTCCTTGAATATGTTACTCTGCCGCGGCACTACGGAGGTTTCTTAGCGCGTGTTGTATGCGTTTGTCTCCTAGACATGCCAACATTGCGGAGTGCGGTCAAATTTATTCACGCTCCGCCGCTGGCTTCCCGCGCGGTGAGGGAGTCGTCACGGACGCCCCAATTGGTGATTGCTGTATCTGAAGAAGCAAGGTTCTGACATGGTGTTGTATAAGTCGCGGGTAGTTTTTTTCGTCGCGACGATAGATTGTATTTTTTACAAGCACTGTTCCAGGAGGGCTCATGTAACAGGCAACCGGAGGTCTCAGGAGAGCACCTGAGGTTATAATAAAGCAGGCGGCGCAGGATCTCCAGGGCACCCAAGGGGTAGCGCGGGGATCAAAGCTGGAATCAGGGTGGCCCGTGGGTTGGGGCCGCGGAGGCCGAAGCAATCCTCGACATGCTGGGCAGTGGCCCTACTTGCTAGAAGTGCTAAAGAGATCCAAGAACCAACCAACTGTTGTTTTTTAGGGACATTTTTCATTATGAACTTCACGGCACATGTTTAATTACTGGACTGACGAAGACTCACCCGAGAGTATATCCACGTGCATGCCGTATAATTTGCAACGATGTATAGCTGGTAATTCATTGCAAAATTTCGCGCATTTTCTTGAACATTAATCACAACTATGCTCTTTGTCTAAGCGTTGGATATTCCACCATACAGGTTTTCTTTTTCTTATACCTGTAATATATGAGTGAGAGCGTCCTATTTCTGTGGATATTTTCATTGTTTGTTATCCCTTCTTTTGTGGGCTATTGAACATTGCTGCTCTAACGTGCGGGCTTGAGCTCCCGTCAAACTGCCTCATAGGCAGATGTTTCTTTCCACGCCTTCGTGTAGAGCAATGTTTAAGTACATTGATTGATTGGTTGGTTGATTGATTGAAAAGAACAAACGTTTCAGCCGACCACAGTGGCGCGCATAGGTGTTATGAGAAAATGATGCAACCAAACAGAGAATTTTAACAAAAGCTTAACAGCAGCTTAGTAGCAGCTTAACACAGCACGGATTGCGTAACACGATTCAAGCGAGACGCACTGCTCCATACCAAAATTCGCACGCGTTCACTAATGCTTGGACACCCAACGAAGCTTAGGATAATCACGTTGGATGCCATACATGTTCATGTCTACTTCATTATAAGTACACTGAAAAATAATGCTCAATTATCCTAGATTTGCAGCGCACGCTCGTAGAAAACAAATACTGTCAGTTTAGCCATGAATCAAGGCTTTAAGAATTAACCAGGACTGAAACTCAGTAACAAAGGTTGTCATATTGTCAATAACAGTAGTCATCCACCCGACTGTAGCTCGAAGTTACAAAGGAACCCAATACGTGTTTCTCGGAACAAAAACTTCGCAGTTAAAGAAAAATTCGTCCGGCTCCGGTGATTGAATCCATGGCCAGCGCCCCACTGGGTTGATTGCTCTACCATCTGAGCTAACCAGGAGGCTAGTAGATCACTGCGCGAGGGCAAAATAATCAACCAATCAACAAATGCAGAGAGTTTAGGATGAGCACTTTGCAGCAGTTGACCGGGAGAATACGTGTCAGGGACAAGTAGCCTGGCACTGCGGAAACAGACAGTCATGCATAGACTACGCCTCAGTCTGAGAAACGGCTTACGAATGACTGGATCAAATGATGGTAGGTCAACACGCAAAAGATAGCGTGGGTTGTGATCATAAACGTTTAACCTGAACATGTTGGAGAAATACTGATGCAAAACAAGAAACAATCGGATCACAATTTCTGAAAATGAATGAAGAGCAAATAAGAGAGATTGCAAAAAACATAGAGAATAAAATGGAGGCGTTTCCCTCAACAGCCCGGGAATATAAGGAACCGGTAGACGTTATGCACAAGAATATGAGCCAGACAAGGAAAAAAAAAACTGTCGGATTGAAAAGAAGCAACCACGTAAGTGGTCGAACAAAGAAATAAAGCAAGCAACAGAAGAGCGTAAGCAGGCCTCTAGGGATCATCGCGAAGTAAAAAAATTGAGAATACGTGAGTACGAGGTGCTCCTTACATGGAATAAATACTGAGAAAAGGAAAGGGTGGCGAGTGAGTCTGTGAAAGAGAAAAATTGAATACACAAGGGAACATTAGGTGCGTAACATTTCCGATATCGACAAAGGCGCACCAAAAAGATTCAGAAACCACGTAAAAGCACTCGAGCTCCAAATAAATATTTGCAGACGGCTATAAAGGTTGAAGACGGCAGCATCTTCGGAGGAGATAGTGCGCTGCGGTACATGACAGATACTGTTAGGGCTAACTTCGGCACAAAAGGAAAGAATAGTTCAGACCCAAACAGATCCAGCATCAACAAAGAAGCCTCAGAGATCAAAATTCGCCAGAGAAAAAATATACTGGAAAAAAAGGAGAAGAAAATGTCCCTAACAACACCGCCGCGGGACCCGATGAAATCCCAATACACCACAGCAAAAACCTCGGTCCAAAGAGCAAGGCACTGCTGACTAATGTCATTGATCAAGTGATTAAAACGAAGAAAGTTCCAGTTGGATAATATAAAGCAAGATAAACCTCCTATTCAAAGGGAATGGTGATAAGGATAGGACGAGCTCGTAAAAGCCAGTTGCAGTAACGTCAGTGCTATATAGAAGGACAATGCAAGCCATAAAACAAGAGCTGTCGAGATTCACGGAAACAAATTATGTACTGGAGGAACTACAGAATAGATTCAGACCAGGCAAACGCTTAGCAGAGAATATTTTTGTGCTAACTCAGTGTACAGAGATTCCGGTATCCCAGAATACAGCTTATACAGCTTTAGGTATAGTATTTCTAGATATTTCAGGGAGCGTACGACAACGTATACAGGTATTGCTTTGAGATATTCTCAAGCCCAAAGGCATAGATGACGATTTCTTGGAGCTGCTGAGGGACATATATAGAGACAACCGAGTCAAAATTCTACGGGAATGCCAAAATTTTAATGAAGTTTTGGAAATTCACCAAAGAGAGGAGTAATGATGTCATTTGTCTCCATCATTTTGCACGTTTTATGCACAGGGCATAGAAAGACAACTGGAAAACAGTCAATTAGGGTTTGATTTATGATAAATGCGTGATGGGCAAATGGTGCAACAGAACGTCTCTGCACTGATGTATGCGGATGACCCAGTGTTACTGACGGACAATGCAAGGGATTCACAGACACTGGTCATATGAGTGGCAACACAACGGCAAATATAGGCCTTATATTTAGGACAGAGAAATCGCGAATGTTGTCTTTAATGAAGAGTCGAGTAGCTACGCGGTGTTGATTCAACAGTCAGTCTTTCCCATAGTCAAGGATCATAAATGCGTCGCAGTATACATAAACGAAAGAAATGCTTACGCAAGCACCCACCAAGATAACCTGAAAATAAAAGCGAAGCGGAATGCAGCAAAAATGAAACCTGGGGAACTTTGGGGCCACAATAAATATGACGTGGTTGATGGAATCTGAAAAGGAGTCATGGTGCCAGCGCTGACGTTCCGCAAATGCCATTCTGTCTATAAAATTGGATACATTGCCGGGGTTGGATGTTAACCAAATATGGGTGGGTCGGTTGGCTTTGAGAGCCCACGGCAAAGCCGCAAATGAGGCAGTGGAAGGGGACGTAGGTTGGGCCTCATTTGAAGCCAGAGAAGCGCAGACCAAAATTAGTTTTGAAGAAAGAATCAGGAACATGGATCTAAATGAATGAGCTGCTAAAGTGCACAAGTATCTGTAGCTAAAAAGCGTGGACACAGAATGTAGGAAGAGGTCACGAAAGTTGACAATCATGTACCGGGTAATTGAAAGTGTAGAGAGGCAACTAGAAGGTAATAAGAAAGAAAGTGAGATAAACAGATACAGCAAATAGGATGCAAAATAAAGTAAGACGAAAAAGACCACGGGTATTCATAAGAATGAAGACAGAGAAATTCGAAGGGAGAAGCTGTACAATAACGGGAAGTGCCTTGCTAGTTGAGGCTCGAGCTGGTTTCTTAAGGACAGAAACAAACCGGAGCAAATATTCGCAATTAGATGAGACATGTATATGCTGCACTAAAAATCCGCAGTGCACATGTTAATGGAATGAGAAGGTATTCGCCCAGTAACGCACAAGTTCCAGAAGCAGTTGGATTAAAAGCTGGTGGAAGTATCAACTGGTCTGTAGCAGAAGTAAGCAAGAGACGTTAGAGTATTGGTGGAAAAAAAGCAGCGAAGTGACTGATTTGAGCGGATCATTACAGGCATAGGCTGCGTTCACGATCGATAGAGAAGAATAAAGAAATGTATACAAGAATGCTCGAAGGAAAAGCATTGATATCATAGCTGAGTAATTGAAACAGGCTAGGTGGCGATTTGCCCCCGCCTCGTTTCCAAGGGGATGTCAGTAGTCCATCATCATCATCAAACACAGCTAACACTGCAGTAACCAACCAAATGTGTTCTACTTCGCTGCTGGTGTAAATTTTCGGCAGCAACACGATTACGCCGCAGCCGAACATTCACACCAGCAATGAAACAGAATACACTTGATTACTGGAATATTAGCTATCTGTCTGGTTGAGCTCTGAGCCACCAGGGGGCTGCAACTTCCACTGAGTTCACGCCTGCTCCTCCGCTCATCCGGTGAAACGCCCCGTGCGCTTGCGTTTACCCGAATACCGGACGCGCTGAAACTCTAATATCGGTGGGCATCTCTTTCCCGTCGCTATATTCAGACTGAAAGGGACGTCAGCACAACGTTCGCAATTATTTTCATACAGTGTGCTGTAATAAACATACTCTAAACATACGTTTCTTAGTGAAATTTCTTAGGGGCGATGTCTATACACGAGTTCAGTAGAGATAACGCGAGCTCTGCATAACTCTCGGTTTACTTGAACAAAAAGTGAAACGATGCAAACAAACATGTTCCTAAACGTAAGAAAGCAAAACACATTTAGTAGCTGAGATCAAACGAATATAATCATTACCTGTCAAGGCGCTAACCAATACACCAATGGCAATTGTTATAAAAACGCCGAAGAAGCTGTTCCAATGGTATGACATCCGCAACAAGAAAAACGACTCTTGGGATCTGAAAGAAGAAATAGAACATTTCAGCTCGCACTGCAAGCTCTTCTATCGTAAAAATGCGTTGCTTCTAGGCCACGTGAGACGGGGCTTCCGTGATGAACGTGTCAAACACTTAGTCTTCCTGGAAGGAGCATGGATAGCGAGCAAGGAAGTGTCCTGCGTTCTTCTCACATTTCTTTGATAGACAGCACTGATTAACATATGATGAGAAATTTTGCACGGAAAAGAACACTCAGGCGGAGTGATTGCGTGCAAGGTCTACCAGGCTAACCCCGCCGGTAGCAATACCACTACAGGAAGAATAAAAGGTGGAAAAGCTGAAAATACTCTCGCCTACTGCAGCAGGGAAAAGCCACACGATATATACATTATATACGTATATATCCGTATACGTATATACGATATATACGCGGCACTAATCCTCTGTCGTGTGGCAGCACCTACTTAATCTCCACAAAGCGAAAACCATTTCACGTCAAGAAACTGCAGATCGAGAGAGACACTTATTTAAAGGAATTGGGAAATGTTGGCGACTTCGTTGGCTTGTCCCCACACAATATATTTTTCAATGATCAAGGGACGGTAACATGAGGCGGTACGAAATAAAACTTTACTGAGTTGTTTGTCTTAGCATCGAGCCATGGAGAGTATACATGCGTAAAAGAAACAGTGAAATCTTGTTTGAGTAAAAATTAATTCTATAGCAATTAATTACAAAGTAATCATTTCCCCGAGCTACCCACAACCGAAGGCCAGGATACCAAAAGCGCTAACTATGGGCGTTACGTTCAGTTTACGACGCTCAAATCAGAGTTTGAAGGTATCGAAGTAAGCTTAACAAAACTGATACTTTGGGCTGAGAACTGAGAAACTGGCAGAAAGGTGTGTGCTTGATTGCAAATATGTTGGTGTGTCTCCTGTTACACTGCAGCGATAGCCAGATATAGGTTAATTTATTTCATTTTGACCACCCTGGATTCCTTTAAAGTGCACCCAACACATCGCACACGAGCGTTCTTGTATTCCGCCCCCATCGATATGGGGCCGGTGAGGCCGGGCTTGAACCCTTGGGCTAGAGCTCAACTCTGCAACGCTATATCCGCTGTGCTACCATGGCGTGTGCCCGCTCAGATCTTATATCTAGTTCTTTGATTCTGCTCCTTAAGTTTCTACAGAAATAGGCCTCTTTTTATTGATTGTGCCATCAATATTAAAGTAGATAATCATTGCGATAATAGTGGCTTTCAGCAGCATATATATAAAACATCTTTAGATCATGTCATACATCCAGTATGGAGCTAAATGTATAAAAAATTGCCGACGATTACGTCACTTCCTAATGCGATATTCAGGTGTTTCGGCTTTTCGATATATTGAGGCAAACATCGAGCAAGACATGTATGTAGAGTTACAGACAACTTTTTATTCTTCACACATATTCCTTCTTCAAGAAACACTCCATTCCCAGTTTTTGATTGCCATATAAAAAGCTTTGTCGTCGGAGAAATAGATGGATATATGCTCCACTTGCTGCCCCAATGCCTGGTTCGGCGTAGTGGCGGATGGCGGCGCCTATGTGTTTCGGCTTGTGCAGCAGCACATCATCGAGATCAGCCGCCACCGAGCCGGCGCTCTGAGTGCCGCCGCACAGGGTTGGCATTGGAGGAGGAACGAAGAGAGCAAGGCTCGCGCCGTGCACGAGAGATGGCGCCAGGAGCGCGCATCTAGAGCATGGCGCTGGCACTGGCTACGGAGCTGGTTACGGCGAGGGTCAACGGCGAGGCACAACGGCGACGCGAAAAGCAGGAACGGGAGCCAAAGAGCTGCGCTCTAAGATGTACGTCCATGCCACGATACCTACTAACCTATCCTGCTTTTTTTGTGGGCAATACCGCTCTCCGTGCGATGTTTGCGGCAGCGAAGAGGACCTAGATCATTTATTGTACCAGTGTCCTCATTTTCAGCCACCTTCTCTAACGTATTGCGACGACTGGACGATCGGCTACTGTCCATGCAGTTGCTACTTGAAAATCGCTCGTCAGCCCACGAGGCAGTGAAGGCAGTATTTTGCTTCATGAGGACGAGTGGGCTGTGTCAACACCTTTAACTACCTCGTCCCGACTGGACTGCGGGCAGGCGCGAATACACTGCTTCCTGTCCTTCTTCCCTGTCTATTTCACCTCACTATTCCGCTCTGTTTCCTTCCCCCAGCGTAGGGTAGCCAGCCCCACGCTCTTCTGGTGATAACCCCTGCTTTCTCCCTTTCTCTTATCCTCCTCCGCTTGTCGTGCCCTCCGTATAGTTGTACACTTTGCTGTCTGCGTCACTCCAAGTCTTCTTAAAGCAATGCGAATTCTAACCGCGCTTTCGACTAATGGTACGTTCACACTGAGGAATCCGGCGTCTACAGCGAATGGAATTCTCCTGCCGCCGAAAATCGCATAGTTCACACTGCTTGCGGACCGCGCCGCCGGAAAGACATACAGCGCCATCTGCCCCATAAAGTGCTAACCTCCAATCAAGCTCCGGATATCCCGGATGTTCGCGCGGCTCCAAATTGCGCAGTTGTCTCCGCTCGCGTCGAGTTCGTGTGCTTACGTTGCGCCAAGACAATGATGAACCCCGAGCAAGAAGAGGCAGTACTGCTCGGCCTGTTGGCAAGCACCCTTCTGGCGATGCATGACGCGCAGAAGCATTCGCCGAAGAGACGGCGGCAGCGGCGTTGGTGGGTTCGCCCAGCTCTGCAAGAGCGCGACTCGGCCGCCATCTTTGGAAGTTCTGTTTCGCGCTCCCCGATTGGTCAGCGCCGCGCGGCGGCGAGGCAATCCGGCGGCAGCTGCCGCAAAAATCGGTACGGGAGCGATCGGCGCGGAAGGGGCTATTCCGGCGGATCTCGCCGCCGCCGAACTGGGTTCCGCCGAACTGGGCGCCGCTGCAGACGCCGAATGTCTCAGTGTGAACGGGGCATAAATATGACGCTCTTTTTCGCGGCACCAGTCACATTTCCCCCCTCCCCCCCCCAAAAGAAACGAACGCGCGTGCTATCACCAGAAGGTGAAGCATTCAAAGTGACAGCAAGCATAGCGTTACGCAAAAGGCATCTCAGAACGACGATGATGACTGTCATGCCAATTTATTGGCACGCCCTTGAAATCAGGCGACGACAAATAGTCAACTAACCTGCTTTAGTCAGTCAGGTGCGCTATACACGCTCTTCATTCTAGCATTTATGTATACATCTCCTGTGTAATGTTTCTCTTCCTCAAAACTTCTCTGTGTACCTTGTACCACTACCTATGCTTGTAAGAGATCCGGTCCCTCTTCCCAGCTTTTCCTTTTAGATGCGTAAGCATTTTTATGGTTATTCAACCAGTCAACGGTCCGTCCGTCCCTCCTTCGCTGAAGCCTGTCGCTTTCAAGATAGAGCCAGCCAGCTGTGGAAGAAGACGACGACGAACGCGCGAGCAGTGGCACGAAAATCTGGGGGTGGGCCAGCTTGAAATATGGTGGTGGGCCAGCTTGAAATATGGTGGTGGGCCAGCTTGAAATATGGTGGTGGGCCAGCTTGAAATATGGTGGTGGGCCAGCTTGAAATCTGGGGGTGGGCCAACTTGAAATCTGGAGGTGGGCCAACTTGAAATCTGGGGGCCAGCCCACTTGAAACCTGAGGGTAGGCCCACCTAAAATCTGGGGGTGGGCCAACATAAATTCTGGGGGTGGGCGAACTTGAAATTTGGAAGTGGGCCAAGTGAAATTCGGGAGTGGGCAAACTTAAATTCTGAAGTGGGACAACTTGAAATTTGGGTATGGTCTACTTGAGATTTTGGGGTGACCCAATGTCCACTTGAACAGCTGCAGAGCGTCCTTCGAGTTCTAAACACCTCGCTGTTGTTTAAGATAAATGAAGCGCAATGAAATAGCCTTCAGATTGGCGTTCCCGTGTTCACAGTATAAAGACCAGATGTGTAGTTTACTAAGCTACGCTGCTCGTACGCAATTTCTTGACCATAAAGACACCCGCCATGATTGCTTAGTGGATATGGTGCTGGGCTGCTAAGCACGAGGTCGCGGGATTGAATCCTGGCCATGGCGGCCGCATTTCGATGGAGGCAAAATGAGCACGAACCCATGCGCTTATGTTTAGGTGCACGTTAAAGAACGCCAGGTAGTCCGAATTTCTGGAGTCCCCCACTGCGGCATGCCTCATAATCAAATCGTGGTTTCGGCACGTAAAACTCCATAATTTATTTATTTTTTTTTTGCCGGAAAGCTCTCCCGCTGAGATACAAGTGCAACCGAAGTGGCAGCGCATTTAACTTACGATGTCGTCTGAGAGCGAGGAGAAAGCGAAACTCGGGTTAAACGAGAAGAAATGAAAGAGGCACGGTCAACTGATAGCGTGGTGGCACATCATGTATATGTAGCTTAGGCCATATTCTTACGGCAAATCAGTGCACACCCCTATTCGACAGCTTCCTTTTCCCGGCGTCTGCTACACAGCCTACTAGCGCAAACGCACTCGGCCGTTCACCGCAACACCATCAAAAGAATTGCAGTGAAAGTGCTGCGCCTTCTTCTGACATTTCTGCGAGAGGCAGGTCTGATGGCCACATGGTGACAAATTTTGTGCAGAAAGAGACGCTCAGCCAGAACAATTGCCGGCCAGGTCTGCCAGGCTAAGTCTGCCTGTATTCATCATCACCACCACCACCATATTACAAAGCGACTAAATATTTATTTCGATACTAATTACGGAAATGAAAAGAAAGCTTAAGGCCTCAAGGCAAGGTGCCCAGCGCCCGTACGTTCATAGGTATGCTATGTGATGGCGCTACACACGGTTGCAGGTACGGTTCTAATACCGTGCATAGTATAGGCTCAATATCATCTCCCTCGGCAGCCGGTACCTTCTAAGGTGCTGCTCAAAGACGTCGTCGACCGCCAACCGACGACTAAACGTGCGTTCCCTTCATATAGGATCACTGTCGAGGGCACGGAGTGCTAGGATAACAGCCAGTAAAAAATAAATGCAAAGATAAGCCGTGGCTACCGATACTCCCAAATTATGACAGAGTAACTTCACTACGTTACGTTACATCCACACCTGCAAGTTTCGCTGCTTATCACACTTTCACATCGTATCGGCACTCATCGACACTTCTTGGCTTCTTCTCAGCTTAGTAAACACGATGATGCCTCGCACCAGGTGAAGAGCTTGTTTTGCAGTTTCAGGCGGCCGCATTCCGCCACAGGCGAAATGCACAAAGGTGCTTACACGTCAATTTTGGCAACCGGTGGTAAACTATAGGTTGGTGACGTCAGGGCCTGGAGCCCCTAACTACGCTGTCTGTCGTACCCCAAGTGGCAGCTTATAGAAAAGCCAACGTCACCACGATGCTCAGTGCCAACGTTTCCATTAATCTAACAGCCTCGTAAGAACACACGCTCCAGTGCACCTCAGAATGCTGCGCAGGACCATACACGAAGCACATAGCGACTCAGCATTCTTGCTGGTTTCGGATCAAATTGGTTCAAGTGTCAGAGCAACCACTGCACATATAATACGATGCCAAGGACGAGAGGCGGTTTTCCAAGTGGTGCCCGATGCCCTTCTGTAAATATGTGAATGCGGCCTAGCACTGCGCAGCGATTTGCGGCTGAAGAATAAAAGTTCGCTAACATTCCGAACGACTTTTCGATGTTGTAAAACGCCATCAGCGTACGTTTATGTTCACTGCAGGACGAAGGCCTCAGCCAGGGGGCTCTAATTACCCCTGGCTCGGGCAAACTGACTCCAAGTTATGCCTGCAAATTTCCTGATTTCATTGGTCCACCTCATTTTCTTCTGTCCTTGACAGCACTTATCTTGCCCATGAATCACGCGGCCTGCCCTCCTCCTATTTTTCCTCTTAATATGAAATAACCGCTACTCCCGTTTGCTCACTGATCCACACGGCTCTCTTCCTCTCTCTTAGCGTTACGCCTAAAAAATTTCGTTCCATCGATTGCTCGAGCGCTCAACTTATTCCCATGCTTCATTGTTAACCTCCAAGTCTCTGCCCTATACGACAGTACCCGAAGTATAGAATGATTGTACACTTTTCTTTTCAATGACAGCGGTGAGCTCCCGCTCACGATTTGTTAACGCAGGCCGTGTGCACTCCGACCCATTTTTATTCTTCTGTAAATTTCCGTCTCATGATCAGAGTTCTCTGAGAGTCATTCGCCTAGATAATCTTACTCCTCTGCACACTCTAGAGGGTGACTGCCGATCATGAATTGTTGTTCAATGGACAGGCCATTCAACATTACCGTTGTCTTATGCATGCTATTCTGCATATTAATCTTCAACCTACTCTTACACTTTCTTCGTTAAGGTCGTCGATGAATTATTGCTATGTGTCACTAGCGTTGCTGAACAGGAAAATGTCTTCGCCAAGCCGAAAGCTGTTGAGATACTCGCCGTTGATCATCGCTTTTAATCATTCGCTGTCTAACAGCTTCAATACTTCTTAGCATGCAATGATTATAATTGCCGACATTGTGTCTCCTTGCCGAACCGCTTTCTCGATAAGTATGTTTCCACTTTTCTTGCAGATAATTAAACATGTAAAGCCGGAACTATCACTGAGGCATAGTGAAAGCGTGAAAATCTGCGGATACGTACGCTGTCGCTGAACGTAAATATGGAAGTTACCCATAAATGAAATAATTATTGAGTTGTCAGCCTCATGCTGCAAAGCACCGCGGCCGTGATGTGAAGTTCATTCAGTCCTTCTGTACAATCCATATCGTATGCACTTACACCACTAATTACACACAAATATCGCAGCTTCGTCTAAACGGAACTTCACGCCGCCGGCAGGGCGCAGAAGGCAGCACAGTTGTAGCGACGTAAATGCTGATCTTGCTGGTACGACGCGTTTCAGTGACAGTGCTTAGCGTCGTGCATGCTTCACATTGTTGGTATCGCGATACCAGGCCGCTGTGACCGGCTTTTTCATGACGTCATGTCATGCGTGGATCACCGTAAGACTGTCGCCGGCTTGAAGGCAATTCTTGCGCTGAATTCACAAGCGCCTATGAACTCAGCTAGAACACTGCACTCACACGAAGCATGCTACACGAAACCCCGAGGTTTGGAAGGTACCATGGTTTTGAAGCAATTACGGCCTACAGTCCTTAACATATAATATGCCGACTGTACTAAACAAATATAAGCATACAGCTACGCTAAATAAAAATGGTTTGCGTGACTACTTTCTTTCTTCATAGTGACACTTTATTATATTGCATTCAAGTGTAAAATGTCATTTTTATGCATACGTGCTATGTGTAATGTTTGTTATGTATAAAGCCTTAAGTGTACATAGCATGTGAGTGGTACTGCCATGTAAGGGACCCTGGGCCTCCGTCAAGCTGCTGCGACAGCTTTTTGCCCAGGTGCCTTTTGTTTCCGCTAAATAAAATCGATTGATTGATTGATTGATTGATTGATTGATTGATTGATTGATTGATTGATTGATTGATTGATTGATTGATTGATTGATTGATTTGCAATGGGGGTGTTCGCCTAGCAGAAGGGTAACTAGATATAGGTTGTAGCGCTAGGCGTAAACAGGTCGGCGCTATATCGTAACGGGGAAGCAAGCACTTCTCGTCGTCTTCTCTTGCACCAGCACACCAGCACCATGCCCACTGCCCAGTGCCTTCAGTACAATCACTCCCCACCGAAAGAGTAGCCATCCTGGCGACTTAAGGACAGGAGAACACAGGGGGGTCATGGCACTGCTTGAGCCGGGAGACGTGGACAATTTCCTGGCCCCGACGACGCTGGTCGGAAGGCGTTTCCAGTGGCTCGATGAGGTAGTTGACCGCGGATGTTTGTTCCAGTACCCGATAAGGACCGTGGTACTTGGAGAGCAGCTTGGAGGAAAGGCCTGGAGGAGTAGAGGGCACCCACAACCAGACCAGCGAGCCAGGCGCAAAGCACGGAGCCGTAGTGGATGAATCGTGGCGAAGCTTTTGGCGCCACTGGTCCTGGGATGTGAACGAACGAGCGAGCTGGCGACATTCTTCGGCGTAAGCAGCCGCCCTAGAAACAGTCGTACACTCCGAAGCATCTGGCCGGTAAGGTAGAATCGTGTCCATAGTGCATGAAGGCTCGTGTCCGTAAAGGAGAAAGAAAGGGGAGAACCCAGTGGTGCTTTGCGTGGCGGTATTGTAAGCGTAGGTGACGAAAGGTAGAATGCGATCCCAATTCGAGTGGTCAGATGAAGCATACATGGCCATCATGTCACCAAGGGTGCGGTTGAAACGTTCGGTCATCCCATTAGTTTGAGGATGATATGCTGTGGTAGTGCGGTGAATGATGCGACACTCCTTTAGCAATGCTGAAAGGACGTCAGAGAGGAAAACGCGACCGCGGTCGCTCAGTAATTCTCGAGGTGCTCCATGGCGTAAAATCAGATTTTGAAGGATAAAACTGGCGACGTCTTTTGCTGTGGCAGATGCTAGGGCTGAAGTTTCAGCGTACCGCGTGAGGTGGTCGATAGCAACAATAACCCAGCGGTTGCCGCTTGGAGTGTTGGGAAGCGGACCGTATAGGTCAATGCCGACGCGGTCGAACGCGCGCGCGGGGCATGGTAAAGGTTGCAAGGGGCCGGTGGCATGTTGAGGTGGCGTCTTGCGTCGTTGGCATATGTGGCATGACCGGACATACTGGCGAACGAAGCGGTACATACCGCGCCAGTAGTACCGAAGCTGCAGGCGAGAGTATGTCTTTAATACACCAGCGTGGCCGCATTGTGGGTCGTCGTGGAACGTGGCGCAGATGTCGGAGCGGAGGTGTCGGGGTATAACAAGCAACCACTTACGGCCGCTGGAATTGTAGTTGCGGCGGTACAGCAGGTTATCCCGAATGATGAAGTGCGTGGCTTGGCGACGAAGCGTCCGAGAGATCGGTGCTGGCGACTGGCTGGACAGGAAGTCAATAAGCGAAGAGATCCACGGGTCCTTGCGCTGCTCTGATGGCATGTCGGAAATGTTGAGGGCGAAGGCACCGCAGGTAGAAATAGACGAGTGGACAGGGCCAGAGGGCAGGGGTGACCGGGATAGAGCGTCTGCGTCTGAATGCTTTCGGCCTGAGCGATAAACAACGCGGATGTCGTATTCTTGTAGGCGCAATGCCCAACGGGCAAGCCGACCAGTTGGATCTTTTAGTGAAGATAACCAGCATAGGGCATGATGGTCGGTCACGATGTCAAATGGACGCCCGTACACATAAGGACGAAATTTGCCGATAGCCCAAATGATGGCCAGACATTCCTTCTCAGTAACTGAATAGTTCGCCTCGGCTTTGGTAAGGGTGCGGCTGGCATACGCGACGACGTACTCTTCGAAGCCATCCTTGCGTTGTGCAAGAACAGCGCCGAGCCCGACACCACTAGCGTCCGTATGGATCTCAGTTGGAGCAGAGGGATCGAAGTGTCGCAGTACTGGAGGCGAGGTGAGAACGCGTCGTAGTTCTTGGAATGCGTCGTCGCACGCCGAGGACCAGGCTGATAGGTCAGAACGGCCGGTGAGAAGCTGCGTCAAGGGGGCAATGATAGAGGCAAAGTTACGCACAAAGCGTCGGAAATAGGAGCACAGGCCGATGAAGCTGCGAAGCTCTTTCATGGTGGTTGGTTTAGGGAACTCTGATACGGCGCTAAGTTTTGTGGGGTCCGGAAGGATACCGTCTTTTGAAACTACATGGCCGAGAATAGTAAGTGTACGAGCGCCGAAGTGGCATTTCTTCAAATTTAGTTGCAGTCCTGCAGTGGAGAGGCACGCAAGTACCTGCTCGAGGCGGTTGAGGTGCGACCCAAAGTCGGTGGAAAAAACCACAATATCATCTAAATAACAGAGGCACGTTTTCCACTTCAGCCCTCGAAGAATGGTGTCCACCATTCGCTCGAAAGTGGCAGGCGCGTTGCAGAGGCCAAACGGCATGACAGTGAATTCATATAGCCCATCAGGCGTTACGAAGGCTGTCTTTTGACGATCGGCCTCTGCCATTGGCACTTGCCAGTACCCGGAGCGCAAATCGAGCGACGAAAAGAATTCCGCTCCCTGCAGACAGTCCAAAGCATCGTCGATGCGCGGCAGAGGATAAACATCTTTGCGCGTTATTCGGTTAAGGCGGCGATAGTCGACGCAGAACCGAATGGAGCCATCTTTTTTTTTAACGAGGACAACCGGAGATGCCCAGGGACTGTTAGAGGGCTGGATGATGCCACGCTCCAGCATGTCGTCAACGTGCTGGTCGATGATACGGCGTTCAGCAGCCGACACACGATAGGGACGCTGGCGCAATGGTGTTTGCTGACCGGTGTCGATACGGTGAACGACTGCGGACGCTCGACCCAAGGATGGTTGGTCAATGTCAAATGAGGAACGAAAACGTTGGAGGAGTTTGATGGTTTCTGTTTGCTGCGCAGGTGTGAGTTCTGCGTCGACGGCGCGAGCGAAGACGTCTACAGGGGCATCAGTCGCGGCAGGATTAGTGACGGAACAAATCGGAAGTGATGCCGTGTCGCCAAACATGGTGGCCGGGAGAACGCTATCGAAAGCTTCAGCGGTACCCAGGCACTCGCCGCGGAGTAGGGATGATGGGCAGGCGGACGGATTGCACACGTAAAGGGCAGCAGAACCGTCGCAAGAAGTGACGACAGCAAACGGAAGTAGAAAGTTCCGGCGGCGCGCACAAGTGGCCGACGGTGTAAACAGAACAGATGAGTTCGCAGCAGAGTTACATGACACAGGAACCAGAGCGGCGGAGAAAGGCGCGATATCGATGTCAGAGGCGGCAACAACTTTAGGAGAAGAATGGTCGTCATGGTCGCAGCACGGCACGGATAACGTAAGTTCGGCACGAGCGCAGTCGATAAGAGCTTGATTGACAGATAAGAAATTCCATCCAAGAATAACGTCGTGTGAGGAACGAGGTAGGACGACAAATTCTATAACATACATAACGCTTTGAATGACAACCCGGGCTGTGCACGACGCTGAAGGCTGAATGCGATGCGAGGTTGCCGTACGCAGAGAAAGAGAGGTAAGGGGAATGGTCACTTTGTTCAAATTGCGGCAAAGCTTCTCACTAATAATAGAAACGGCGGCTCCGGTGTCGATAAGTGCGTGTACGGTGACGCCGTCTACGGACAGTTCAATTTCGTTCACCGGGTTAGAATGAGGCCTTGAAATGTTCGACGTAAACGCAGTTCTTGCCTCTGGAACTGCGACTGTTAGTTTTCCTCACGGGCCGGGCTGGGTCGGCGAACCATCGGGGAAATGGATCGGCGACGTGGGGAAGGTGACCGGCGTGCATCGAAAGGGAGGCGACTGTAAGATGAGTCCGGAGGAAGGCTAGATGGGTCCTGACGCGGAAGTCGAGCAGGCCTGTAGCTTGAGGCGCCCCCACTGGCAGGTAAACGGGGGCTGCGACGGCGGCAGAATCGTGCTACGTGGCCCGGAAAATGGCAGAAATAGCATATTGGCCGGTTGTCAGATGTACGCCACGGGTTGACGACAGGGGCTCCAGCGGCCGAGTAAGGGACGACCATCGGGCGTGAAGGTGGCGGCGGCACATGGAAGGTGCCAGTGGCCCGGTAGGCATCAGGAGCCGGAGGAGCGTAAGGCCGGGCAACAACGTCAGCGTAAGTGAGCGGTCCAGCTGCAGGCTGCGGAGGAGGGGCAGATGGCAGCGCCGCGGCAACTTGGGTCTGAATGACGTGGCGAAGCGAGGGAGCCAAGGTTGTCGACGGCTCGGGTGTGCGGTTCGCCAGAGAGAGTTGGCGTGCCACTTCCTGACGGATGAACTGCTTTATCTCCGGCATTAAGGCAGAGATATTGGCAGCGTCGCGGCCGAAATCCAACGGAGATAGATCCGTGGTGTCCTGCTGAGCAGCGCGCGTTGATGCACGCTGCTTGCGCAGCTCGTCGTAGTGCTGACAGAGCTGTACGACCTCGGCAATCGTCCGCGGACTCTTCGCGACGAGCATCTGGAAGGCTTGGTCATCGATGCCTTTCATGACGTGCTTAATCTTGTCAGCTTCGTCCATAGATGAGTTGACGCGCTTGCATAGCGAGAGCACGTCTTCAATATAACTAGTGAAGGTCTCTTCCTGGCGTTGAACTCGACCACGCAAGCGCTGCTCAGCGCGAAGCCGGCGAACGGCGGGACGGCCGAAGACCTCCGCCAAAGTTGCCGTGAAAGCCGACCAGGTGGTAAAATCGGCTTCATGATTGCGGAACCATAGGTTTGCCACGTCAGTCAAGTAAAAGATGACATTTGTGAGCTTGGCGCGGTCGTCCCACTTATTATAGGCGCTTACACGGTCATATTCGGCGAGCCAGTCTTCCACGTCGTGGTCATCTGTGCCGCTAAATATAGCCGGATCGCGCTGCCGGATGACGCCAGAACAGACGATGGCGGGGGGCACGGGAGCGGCAGCCTGGGACGGTCCCGGTTCATCCATTGCAACAGCTGGTGGTAGCGTTCGGCTGCGGAGTTCCAGGATGTCGAAGAGAAACCCCGCACCTCCACCAAATGCAATGGGGGTGTTCGCCTAGCAGAAGGGTAACTAGATATAGGTTGTAGCGCTAGGCGTAAACAGGTCGGCGCTATATCGTAACGGGGAAGCAAGCACTTCTCGTCGTCTTCTCTTGCACCAGCACACCAGCACCATGCCCACTGCCCAGTGCCTTCAGTACAGATTGATTGATTGATTGATTGATTGATTGATTGATTGATTGATTGATTGATTGATTGATTGATTGATTGATTGATTGATTGATTGATTGATTGATTGATTGATTGATTGAAGTGTTTCTTAAGTAAGAGGAGGAGACTATAGAAAGAAGATCGCACGAAGTGACTGAAGGACGTGAGTGACGTCATTTCGCCCAGGTTTGGTGTTAACCTAGGGTTTAGAATACCAAACATGAAGCGGATCCAGTGATACTCGTCAATGCGGTTATATAAGTATATATGTACGTCTGTGCGTGTGTGTGTGCTTGTATACGTGTGTGTGCGCATGTGGGTACTCATGGGAGAATTCTTCGCTTCGTTCGTGAGGTGTATTTTATTTCATAGCATCAGTCTTCTTGAAGGCATCCACATGATCTTCGTATCAGTGGTAGTACGTGATTTTATTCGCTGTTTCTTGTTTTTTATATGTGATCGTATTGATGTCCCGCTTCATATGATAGACACGATTGCGATCCGTCGCACGCATACGTTCGTTCACACCGTAGGCCACAGAATAACACTGTGGGCACAGACTCTATGTTTGCTTCGACTTAGTGCTGAACGGAAGCTTTGAACTAAGGTTGACGCTAAGGGCACGGAAGACGACAGCGAATTGTGCAACAGCAACAAGTCATGATAATTAGAACGATTTTTTATTGTTTCCTATCGCATGGAAAATTATAGCCCCCAAAGCTTTGAAAAAAATAATCATCCGCAGCCCTATGAGCAACAGAAAGCTCAAACAAGACAAAAAAACCGAATAGAAGTGCCCAAACACATCAATAACAGACTTTATAGTTGCCAGGGACAGACACTGCACTTCCATTTGGCAACACTCAATAGATTGTCATGACGGGTATGAAAATTCCGGCTATTGCGCACATACAAAAACGCAGCTTATTATGCAGCAGTTCACTACTCATCGTTAATGTTACTGCCTTCGCCAGAAGCGCACGCTCAACCATTATGCACTGAAACAGCTCAGTGATCTTTGAGATGACAAATCAGAGCATGTCACAAAGATATAAGCACGCGCCATCCTCGTCTATCAGTTCTGGCCCTTGGCCAATCATCTGCAACAGCGCGTTACAACGGTTACCTACGTCAGCTCGAATGGCGCAGATAGACATGGTTATGTTCGTATGACTGCTACACCCCTATTGTAGAAATTTCTTCTGAAGTCGTCATCCTGACGGCTGTTTAGGTTTTGTGAATCGACTTACGCTTGCTATTGGCGGAAGGGCTAAACTTCACCTCTGTGCTACTCTTACATATACGTATTTTTTCGACTACAGAGCTCGTCTCTGCAGTGGCAGACAGCGCAAGCTTGCTGATGTTACGAACACTTTTAGCCTTGTGATTGCGCTTTTTCGTAAGGTCTTTCTTACACAAATATTTGTTCGCAAGTTCCCTTTGTGAACTCCGCGCCCCTGATCTTCTTGTAGACGCGTTGCCTTTGCAGAGCTGATTTTCTTTTTTCGAAAGCCTTTTTTTTTTAATACCTTCACGCTAATTACCCAGAAAGAGCTAAAACAGTCTTTTTTCGTACGTTTGAGTAATGCGAATTCGAGGAAATGCAAAAACAATCTAGCTATTCCTTAAATTCCGCCACACACATAACCTTCTTTACCTCTTTGCGTTTGATGGTTATTTTCGAGGTAGCCACTACAGCTTTTCATGCTGTAATTGTAACTACTGAAATATGGCTTTTAGCCTGTAATATGTGTTTGGTTTAATAATATTGCTGCAATGATATAGAAGGCCCGACCTAGTGTTTGTCACCTTATACGTCTTTATGAATATTTTCCTACGTATCACTACTGTTATATTACTATTAAATACTCATTTATTGATTATTTGTTGTTGGCTTCATTCATTCATTCATTCATTCATTCATTCATTCATTCATTCATCGGTTGAAATATAGTGCTCAAGTTTCTCCAGAGCATTTACGGTGAAATAATGAGTGTGCTCGGATTTTAAACACACAAAATGAAAGGAACAGGCTGCGTAGCTTTGCGCGGAAAGGCAGGTAAAATAAAAATAGTAGTTCTCGAAAGCATGCAGTATGCCATACACGTTTCCTATCTGGAAATGTAGCGATAAGCATTTTTTTTTCTCGTGTGCATTGAAATTTGCTTAAAACTGGGCTTTTTCTTTCGAAACGAACGCTTTCATGAACTTTCAGTTCTTCCCAAATGTTCGCACTTATCAATGAGCGCGTACGGTGATACTTTTGCCTCAGAAGGACAAGAACTTTCCGTGTCAGCACTCACTCTTGAATGACCAAGCTCCTTCACCCAAAATTTTGCCTCGGAAGCAGAGAAACAAAAGCGAATAATTACGCCATTACCTTGGAGCCTCGAAGGACGTGCTTATGTTGAATGTCTTCGACGTTGATGTATGCAATGTAACATTTGCGGGGCAGTAATCCAAGGAAACTGGCATCCTGGGTGGTGTGATGCCTTTCTGTATCGTGTTTGAAATGTGCCATAACTGGAAGATGGCCGTCATAATCGTGCCTACGCCTGCACCCTGAAAATAAAAAGGCAGCATAATTGGTGCGTCGAGTATATTGATACACCTCTAAGTACCTTGGTGCGTGAGAATTTCATACCCCCCTCTCCTAAAAAAGGCGAACGAAACCTGCCGGGGCTAATGCGCCGGGACAAATGCGACAAGGTCAAGTTGGCAAAAATAACATCTAAATGAAAAACGGTAGTTTATTCCACTGCACAGTAAATGAGCTCATAGAAGCGGAAGAGAACAAATGAAACGCTCACGTGTAAAAATAAAAACGAGTATGTTCTGCTTGAAGCAACAAGGAATGTACGAAAAAATATACGTAGAACCACTGAATCTCATTTCGCACATAAGAGTCGCTTTCCTTACTCAATTTTTCAAATCTAATAAAAATGTGGAATGCATTGCCCAACAGTGTTGTCCGTAACAATATTCAGGATTTGTAATAGGCTATATATGTGCATCTCAGCATTATATAGCCTATGTATTTTCTTAACTGGTCTATGTATATAGGTTGTGTTGAATAGTAATGACGTCAAAAGTTCACCGTTTAGTCTCCAGGTAGGGGTGTGTAGTATCAGTAACCAATAAAAACGTACAATATTCCGGGGAGCATCACTCCAATACCGCTATTTTGCTGACTGCTACATTTTTTCCGACAAATATTTGACCTCTCTGACACATTATGCTCAGGTTACTTCCCACACAACTTGGATAAAACTTGCGTCAAAAGGCAGAAACGTGCGTGTTTAATTATTGTGGTTGAAAATACTTATGCATAATTTTTTTTTTTTTTTTTTTTTTTACGCAACAAGCAAGAGTGGGGAACTTTTTCTTCACTTGGCCCTCCATGGTCACGTTTCGCAAACAATATACTGCGTCACTAACTTCCACATTTGTGTGTGCGCTGTAATAGCAGCCGTTGGCTATGTTGCCGAGAAAAAAAATATATGGGAGGCAGCTGTAAGGAGATAGCTACATAACTGATTAACACGGAGTTCTAAGCATCAAATTTTTGGCATGCTGGATCTTATACAGGGGGTCCCAGCTATCATCCGTCGCGTGTTTTAAAAAGATGGGCTACTCTACGCGAGGATAACTAAGCGCACATTGTTCACAGTCGAGTAGAGTAGCTGCCAGTAGTTTTTGGTCGATGTCATTCAATTTATCAATTATTTGCAATGGCCGATTATTTTTAAACGCTACTCTGAATGGTGTGCTGTCAATGAAGAATCCGTCAGAAATTGAAAGAATCCTGAAGATTGCATGTTTTTAGCCGGGTACTCTTTGCCCGTTTATGTTTTAAGGCTGAGAAAGAAAATTCTTGAAAAATGAAAAATCTCCCTTCACTAACCCTTGCGCGGGCATCCCAAAGCAGCCCCCTCAAACACGCTATACAGCCGTTAGGGAGCGCACTTCTCTGACGAAACATCAAGCACCAATTACGAACACTCTTTACGTGTCAACACCAAGACGCCGAGATTGCGTGTGTGAGGGGCGCGAGATAAAGCGCCGGCTCCGCCACTAACTCCTGCGGAGCTTGTTTGAGGGCGCTGCTTTTAGATGCGGGCGGACGGTTCGTTACGCGATACCTTTCAGCTTTCGTGGCATTTCTCAGACGGATACAATAGACGGGCAGTGGGCATTTGGCTGAAGAGATGCCCGCTTTAGGCTAGATTAGGTTAGGCTAGGCTTCCAACAAGCTCGTCATTGACAACACGGAATTCAAAGCAGTAATTGAAAAGTTGGCTAATTTACGTAATTTATGAAATTGAACGGCATCGACAAAAAGTGAATGGCCGCTACTCTACTCGACTGTGAACAATTTCAGCCTGGTTATCTTTGCGTCAGATCGCGCTTATATATATATATATATATATATATATATATATGTATATATATAATTACGATATCATCGAACGATGCTCAAGGGACGAGCCGCCGCGAGAACGACGACGAAGTGGGTATGTGCCCTTGGCGCGAGCGAGTGTCGGCCTGACGGTCTGGCTCCAGTGTAAATAGCCTGTATATAGCCTCTTTCATCTGTGTCTTTCCACACGTAACATTCTCGTGGAGGTCTGCGATCCCCGTCCTCATCACGGAACTCCGGAGTGGTCGGTACATCGAGCTTGTCATCATGCCTCCCGGTGACGAGACCGCCTCAGCAACGGCTTCGGCTTGTCCGACTGCTCCAATCATCACGTCTGCCCAACATCGCGACCCTGGTGTGTTCTCTGGCCTGGAGGGAGAGGACGTTGACGAATGGATCAAGCTCTATGAACACGCCAGTGCTAATAACAGGTGGGACCCAACGATCATGCTCGCCAATGTCATCTTTCATCTCGGCGGCACCCCACACGTGTGGCACCAAACGCACGACGACGAGATAACCAGTTGGGACACTTTCAAAGAAAAGCTCAGGGAACTGTTCGGCGACCCCATTGGGCGCGAAGTTGCCGCGAGAAAGGCTCTTGCGTCTCGTGTTCGGACATCTACACAGCCGTACGTTTCATACATCCTTGACGTCTTGGCTCTATTCCGCAAAGCTGACGATACTATGTCTGAAGCAGATAAAGTATCGAATGTGCTAAAAGGCTTCGCCGACGATGCTCTCAATTTGGTTGTTTTCGGCCACGTCTCGACTATCGACGCCATCATCAAAGAATGCCGTCGCCTTGAACAAGCTAAGAGCCGCCGTATCACACATCACATCACGCGGCTACCCAACACTGCTGCTACGTTGACATGTGAGGGTCGACTGCGTCAGACCACCCCCTGTGACGATGTAACCCGTATTGTTCGCCGCGAGCTCGAGGCCGCCTGTTTGCCAGCTTTCTCCGCGACGCCTCCCGATCCATCAGCTACCACGATTGCGATGATTCAGGCCGCAGTCGGACAGGAATTTGAGAACATGGGTCTCAGCTCCGTGTGTTCATCGTCTCCTCCCACGGTTCCCCAGTTCTCTAGCAGCCCTCCTCGTCCGCGGCAGTCCTTTTCTGCCACATCTCGCCGTAACCCGGCCAAATGACGTACCCCTGATGACAGGCTGATCTGCTTCCACTGCTGTCGCATCGGCCACGTCGCTCGTCACTGCCGCAACCGATGGCCACCACCTCCTCGGACATACACCGCCGCTCATTCCCGCCCCTTTGGACGTTCTGTTCCCTATGCCACCCGCCATGAAACTCACTGCCGTTGATGCTCCTGCCCCGAAGCTTCGCTACAGCCACTCGCCCTCACCTCGACGCCATCAGTCTCGTTCGCCCCAACCCCGTCGCTTCTCTCCGTCGCCTATCGCCTCCCGGATCCAGTCAGAAAACCAGGCACTGCAGCTTCTGGAGGTGAAACTGCGTTGTCCACCCTGCCCTCAAATCCTCTGCTCACGTTACACACGAACCAAAACCTTCTTGACGTTGACGTTGATGGCTATCCTGTCACGGCACTCATCGATACAGGGGCACATCTTTCTATTATGATTGCTGCCTTCCGACGACGACTGAACAAGCTCCTTACCCCAGCGTCGGCACGCGTCGTCCGCGTTGCAGATGGCGGTACTGTGCCTATCATCGGCATGTGTACGGCACGTGTTAGCTTCGCCGGCCGCCATACTCCTGTCCTCTTCACCGTGATTGCTCATTGCCCCCACGACCTCATTCTCGGCCTCGATTTTCTCTCCGCGCATTCTGCTCTTATTGACTGCTCTGCCAGTACCCTTCGCCTTGAGTTGCCGATTCTCGCAGAACCTTCTGACGCACCCCAGTGCCGCCTACGCCACACCGGCTTTGTTCGCCTGCCGCCAAAATCAAAAGCCTGTATTGAACTCTTGTCTTCCCCACCAGTCCCTGATGCCGAGTACCTCGTCACTCCTCTGCCCGACAGTCCACTACATTATGACATTACCGTGCCTCACAGTATACTTACTATTACTGCGAACCGCACTTTCATGCCTATCTTTAACCTTGGATTGGAAAAGCAAATTCTACCGCAAGTTATTTGCCTTGCCAACGTCGATTGTCCCGGCGGCCATCACGTGGCAACTTTATCGACCGATGCTTCTTGCGAGCTTAACAGGCCCATCGTGCCAGCCTCGGCCGCCTATCGCAAGATACAGAAAATGGTTGCGACGGACCTGTCTTCTGTGCAGGCTGAAGACCTTTACCAAGTATTATCGTCCTACAGAGATATTTTCGACTTCGACGATCGCCTTTAGTCCAGACGCCAGCGGTCAAGCATCGGATTCTTACTGGCGATGCTACTCCTATTCACCGACGACCGTATCAAGTTTCTGCGTTGGAACGCCGGGTAATTCAAAGTTAAGTGAACAAGATGTTAGATAAAACATCATTGAGCCTTCTTCGAGTCCCTGGGCGTCACCTGTAGTGTTGGTTAAAAAGAAGGATGGCATGTGGAGCTTCTGTGTAAACTACCGTTATCTGAACAACATTAATAAGAAGGACGTCTACCCGCTCCCACGTATGGACGACGCCCTTGACTGCCTCCGCGGTTCCAGCTGTTTCTCTTCTATTGATCTTCGTTCTGGATACTGGCAGACTGCTTTTGACGATATGGACAGAGAAAAAACCGCGTTCATCACACCTGATGTCCTATACCAATTTCAAGTAATGCTGTTTTGATTATGCAACGCCCCTGCCACCTTTGAGCGTATGATGGATTCCTTGCTCCGAGGTTTCAAATCGTCCACATGTCCCTGCTACCTCGATGACGTCATCGTCTTCTCACTCACGTTCGACACTCACCTTGAGCGTTTAACAGCTATACTTGATGTATTTTGCAAGGCGAAGCTGCAAGTTAACTCGTCCGAATGTCATTTCGGCCGCCGCCAAATTACTGTTCTGGGCCACCTCATTTACGCTTTCGTAGTACAGCCTTATCCCGACAAAACTCGCGCTGTCCAAGACTTTCCGGTTCCGAAGACAGCCGCAGACGTTCGAAGTTTTGTAGGGCTGTGCTCGTACTTTCATCGTTTTGTTCAAGATTTTGCGGCAATTTGTGGACCCCTCACTAATCTTTTGAAGAAAGGCGTACAATTCTCGTGGGGTACTGCAGAAGCCGCCGGCTTCTCTCGTCTCGTTACTCTTCTCTGCTCACCACCCATTCACGCCCACTTCGACCTTGATGCCCCTACAGACTTGCGTACAGATGCCAGCGGTTAGGGCGTAGGTGCCGTCTTAGCCCAGCGTCAGCGTGGCCAGGATCGTGCTCTTGCTTATGCGAGCCGCCTTCTCACACCATCGGAGCGTAACTATTCCATTACGGAACGAGAATGCGTTGCTGTAGTCTGGGCGTTTGCGAAGTTCCGTCCTTACCTTTACGGTCGCCCTTATTCCGTAGTCACTGACCATCATGCTCTCTGCTGGCTATCATCGTTAAAGGATCCTACAGGCCGGCTTGGTCGATGGGCTTTGAGGCTACAAGAATTTTCATATTCCGTGGTCTACAAGTCTGGTCGCCTGCACCAAGACGCTGACAGCTTGTCGCGTTACCCTGTTGACGACCCTGACTCCTCCAATATTACCAGTGCTGCTTGCGTATTCTCTGTATCGCAGCTGCTTCATTTCGCCGACGAGCAACGTCGTGACGCCTACATCAGAGCACTCATCGACCGTGTTGAACACTCTCCGGCCGACGCCACTCTAGGCCTCTTCGTCCTCCGCAACGGTACTCTGTACCGTCGTAACCTTCATCCGGACGGCTCTGAGTTCCTACTTGTCATACCTGAACACCTCCGCTCAACCGTTCTAGAAGAGCTCCACGGCGCACCAACGGCAGGACACCTCGGCGTATCTCGAACCTATGACCGTGTACGTCGCGGTTTTTTCTGGCCGGGTTTTGCCCGTTCCGTACGACGTTACGTCGCCACTTGTGAACTTTGCCAACGCCGCAAGAAGCCTTCCCAGCTTCCCGCTGGTTACCTGCAGCCGCTCGACATCCGTGCCGACCCCTTCCATCGTGTCGGCTTAGACCTTCTCGGCCCATTTCCGGAATCTACATCAGGGAACAAGTGCGTTGCAGTCGCGGCGGACTACGCGACACGCTACGCCGTAACCCGCGCTCTTCCGACCAGTTGCGCAACTGATGTTGCGGACTTGCTCCTGCATGATATCATTTTGATTCATAGTGCTCCGCGTCAATTGCTAACAGACCAGGCCGTACGTTCTTAGCCAAAGTCAATGACGACATCATGCGTGCCTGCTCAATACGGCATAAATTTACCACCTCCTACCACCCTCGGTAAGGTGCCTTGTGGTGGTCTCGTGCTGACGATGCCCTCTCGGTGAGCGCATATTTCCCCCCTCATCTTTTAAGAGGTTCAATACATACAAGCATTTTTCTCGCAAACCAGATATTTTTCAAGGGAATTTTCCACGTCTCAGTAATTTCTCTCGTCGTATCCGAGTGCTGATTGCCGTGTTATAGTTTGTTTACGAAGCTTTCCCTCAAGTCTAAATATTTTAAGGAAGTTTGTCGTGTGCGTATCATGGCCACGCACGCTTATATCGCCTTCCGTTTCTCTACCACGGTTGCGCTTTAAAACCACGGCGCTGCAAGTTTTATTCAGAGACTTTCCTTTCCTTTCCACTTCTCCGCCCTTAAACTGGCTCTCTCAACTACTACACGCAGAGACAAAGCAACAGCGCGCGCATTAGATCCCATAGATGAGATGAATATTTACAACTATTATTAGGGTTATAATTATATTCGAGTGCTGATGGCCGTGCTATCGTTTGCTAACGAAGCTTTCCCTCAAGTCTAAATATTTTAAGGCAGTTTGTCGTGTGCGTATCATGGCCACGCACGCTTATATCGCCTTCCGTTTCTCTACCACGGGTGCGCTTTAAAACCACGGCGCTGTAATTTTGCTTCAGAGACTTTCCTTTTCTTCCTTCTTCTCCGCCCTTAAACTGGCTCTCTTAACTACTACACACAGAACAAAGCAACAGCGCGCGCATTAGATCCTATAGATGAGATGAATATTTACAATTAGTATTAGGGTTATAATTATATTCGAGTGCTGATTGCTGTGCTATCGTTTGTTACCGAAGCTTTCCCTCAAGTCTAATTATTTTAAGGCAGTTTGTCGTGTGCGTATCATGGCCACGCACGCTTATATCGCCTTCCGTTTCTCTACCACGGTTGCGCTTTAAAACCACGGCGCTGCAAGTTTTATTCAGAGACTTTCCTTTCCTTCCCACTTCTCCGCCCTTAAACTGGCTCTCTCAACTACTACACGCAGAGACAAAGCAACAGCGCGCGCATTAGATCCCATAGATGAGATGAATATTTACAATTATTATTAGGGTTATAATTATATTCGAGTGCTGATTGCCGTGCTATCGTTTGCTAACGAAGCTTTCCCTCAAGTCTAAATATTTTAAGGCAGTTTGTCGTGTGCGTATCATGGCCACGCACGCTTATATCGCCTTCCGTTTCTCTACCACGTGTGCGCTTTAAAACCACGGCGCTGTAATTTTGCTTGTCTTTCCTTTCTTCTTCTCCGCCCTTAAACTGGCTCTCTTAACTACTACACGCAGAGACAAAGCAACAGCGCGCGCATGCGATACCATAGATGAGACGAATGTATATATATATATATATATATATATATATATATATATATATATATATGTATAGAAAACTATCAGTCATAGCTCTCCTAGTATAGCCCTCTGGGCCGTTTCCTTTTTTTTTCTTTCGAAAGTAGTCCTATTAGGGTTATTATAATTACACGAAGGTATTTCGCCCTCGTCAGCAGCAGTCCTTGGTATAGTTATTCTGGCGGCTAGCTTCCCACGCTATGCGTGCCGCCATCCCACCTGGTTAAACTTTTCCTAGACGCTAGAGTTATGCTTTGTCCGCGCAACCTTGAGCGATCGGAAAGCGCGTTTTCCCCTCTTGGCTGGCGGAGAGGGGAGGCTTCGTTCCGGCCGCGAAGCTCTCCACATCTCTATAAGGTGCCTTGTGGTGGTCTCGTGCTGACGATGCCCTCTCGGTGAGCGCATATTTCCCCCCTCATCTTTTAAGAGGTTCAATACATACAAGCATTTGTCTCGCAAACCAGATTTTTTTTCAAGGGAATTTTCCACGTCTCAGTAATTTCTCTCGTCGTATTCGAGTGCTGATTGCCGTGTTATAGTTTGTTAACGAAGCTTTCCCTCAAGTCTAAATATTTTAAGGCAGTTTTTCTAGCCTCTAAAGCCGCTCGAGTTCGCTCTTCTCCTCGAGCGGCCATTTTTCCTAGAAAGTATGCCTTCCATCGCGGACAACATGAGTCTCTTTCCACGTAAGTGTGCGGCTCGGAGCAGGAGCTGTGGCGCTTGAAAGTAGCCTGGGGCCTGACGAACCAACCGACTGAGCTATCTTTCCGGGCAACATCGAAGGGTCACGAGTTCAAATCACCTGTCATGTTCCTTTTTTTTTTCGCCCCTTTTTCTTTCTTTTTTTTCTTTCTTTTAATGTCTTTTCCTTTATTTTATCACTGTACGGGAACCCTCCTAAAGAAAAAAAAAGAAAGATATATATCTTCAAAAATGTATGGCCTCACATGTGCAGGTCATAAATACCAGGTTCTCTAGCCGAGTGCCATCCATGCGGTATAACCGAGCTCAGATTGGTCCACCTTGACTGATCAAATAGGGCACCACTGTAGGTTAAATGAGGCGTACAACTCCTGCGGGACCCGCCGTGGTTGCTCAGTGGTTATGGTGTTAGACTGCTGAGCACGAGGTCGCGGGATCGGAGCCCGACCACGGCGGCCGCATTTCGATGGGGGCGAAATGCGAAAACACCCGTGTACTTAGAATTAGGTGCACGTTAAAGAACCCCAGGTGGTCGAAATTTTCGGAGTCCTCCACTACGGCGTGCATAATCAGAAAGTGGTTTTGTCACGTAAAACCCCATAAATTAATTTTTAATTTAACTCCTACGGGGACGGTAGAGTATCCGTCTCCAGTGCAAGAGGACCGTGATCCAAATCCCGGTGCCGCGCAATTCTCCACCGGAAAATACAAAAAAAAAAACGTGTGTTGAGAAAATTGCACAAACAGGCCTGGAGTGCGGCCTGATCCCGGTGACCAGAACCGGTAACGCACTCTCTCACCAGAGCAGGATTGGCCACCCTGGTGCAGTACTTGGCCACAACCTCCTATATGAATACAACAATCGAACCCCGTCCCTCAGTCCCCAGCAGCCGCGAAGCAAGTGACCACGGCGGCGGTCAGATCTGTGACGCTGCAGAGGGTGCTAAGAATACCTGGCTCCGGACAGGCCGCCATTGGAATCTGAACCTGGCAACGTTTAACGTTAGAACGCTATCTAGTGAGGCGAGTCTAGCAGTGTTATTGGAGGAATTAGAGGGTAGTAAATGGGATATAATAGGGCTCAGTGAGGTTAGGAGGACAAAAGAAGCATATACAGTGCTAAAAAGCGGGCATGTACTGTGTTACCGGGGCTTAGCGGAGAGACGAGAACTAGGAGTCGGATTCCTGATTAATAAGGAAATAACTGGTAACATACAGGAATTCTATAGCATTAACGAGAGGGTGGCATGTCTTGTTGTGAAACTTAATAAGAGGTACAAAATGAAGGTTGTACAGGTCTACGCTCCTACATCTAGTCATGATGACCAGGAAGTCGAAAGCTTTTATGAAGACGTAGAATCGGCGATGGGTAAAGTCAAAACAAAATACACTATACTGATGGGCGACTTCAATGCCAGGGTAGCCAAGAAGCAGGCTGGAGACAAGTCAGTGGGGGAATATGGCATAGGCTCTAGGAATAGCAGAGGAGAATTATTAGTAGAGTTTGCAGAACAGAATAATATGCGGATAATGAATACCTTTTTCCGCAAGCGGGTTAGTCGAAAGTGGACGTGGAGGAGCCCGAATGGTGAGACTAGAAATGAAATCGACTTCATACTCTGCGCGAACCCTGGCATCATTCAAGATGTAGACGTGCTCGGCAAGGTACGCTGCAGTGACCACAGGATGGTAAGAACTCGAATTAGCCTAGACTTGAGGAGGGAACGAAAGAAACTGGTACACAAGAAGCCAATCAATGAGTTAGCGGTAAGAGGGAAACTAGAGAAATTCCGGATCAAACTACAGAACAGGTATTCGGCTTTAACTCAGGAAGAGGACCTTAGTGTTGAAGCAATGAACGACAATCTCATGGGCATCATTAAGGAGTGCGCAATAGAAGTCGGTGGTAACGCCGTTAGACAGGAAACCAGTAAGCTATCGCAGGAGACGAAAGATCTGATCAAGAAACGCCAATGTATGAAAGCCTCTAATCCTACAGCTAGAATAGAACTGGCAGAACTTTCTAAGTTAATCAACAAGCGTAAGACAGCGGATATCAGGAACTATAATATGGATAGCATTGAACAGGCTCTCAGGAACGGAGGAAGCCTAAAAACAGTGAAGAAGAAACTAGGAATAGGCAAGAATCAGATGTGTGCGTTAAGAGACAAAGCCGGCAATATCGTTACTAATATGGATGAGATAATTCAAGTGGCTGAGGAGTTCTATAGAGATTTATACAGTACCAGTGGCACCCACGACGATAGTGGAAGAGAGAATAGCCTAGAGGAATTCGAATTCCCACAGGTAACGCCAGAAGAAGTAAAGAAAGCCTTAGGAGCTATGCAAAGGGGGAAGGCAGCTGGGGAGGATCAGGTAACAGCAGATTTGTTGAAGGATGGTGGTCAGATTGTTCTAGAGAAACTGGCCACCCTGTATACGCAATGCCTCATAACCTCAAGTGTACCGGAATCTTGGAAGAACGCTAACATAATCCTAATCCATAAGAAAGGGGACGCCAAAGACTTGAAAAATTATAGACCGATCAGCTTACTGTCCGTTGCCTACAAAGTATTTACTAAGGTAATCGCAAATAGAATCAGGAACACCTTAGAATTCTGTCAACCAAAGGACCAGGCAGGATTCCGTAAAGGCTACTCAACAATAGACCATATTCACACTATCAATCAAGTGATAGAGAAATGTGCAGAATATAACCAACCCTTATATATAGCTTTCATTGATTACGAGAAAGCGTTTGATTCAGTCAAAACCTCAGCAGTCATGGAGGCATTACGGAATCAGGGTGTAGATGAGCCATATGTAAAAATACTGGAAGATA